>NC_029790.2:131270932-131271452 GCF_000816755.2 Arachis ipaensis | reverse complement strand
TTGGTTCACTATTGATTAGTTATTACTGTTTGATCAACTGGGTAAGACTTGGTAATATTTTTTTCAACAACTATACTTTTTTTTTTCTTTTTGTAAAATTATACTCACTTTAATCAACAAAATACAGTGACGTTGTTTGATTCATGTAATTGGCTTTACCTAGTGAGGAATGGATTTTGTTTTTGTTGTTGTTGTAATAGTAATATCCTCACTTTTGCAACTTTTTGTTAGTTGTTCAATTCAAACTAAAAGATGTTTATTCTTTAGTGGTATGAGGATAGACATGTTATGACTAGATCTTCAGTGTTGTATGATCCAATTCCACTTGGTGACATACGGCTTTGTTGTTGATGTTCAAAATCAATTCAAATTGAGAGTTATTATATTCCCCCTTTTCTGTTGATATTTGAATTTTGACAAACTATAAGTTTGTGATTTAAAGGTGTAACCATGAGGGTGACTAGACATTCAAGTTTTTCAAGATCTTGAATTCTTTTTTTCTTTTTCTTCTCCCCTCCCC
>NC_029790.2:131263399-131270925 GCF_000816755.2 Arachis ipaensis | reverse complement strand
TGCAGTCTTCTGGACGGATCTCTATGACTGTTGCAGTTAATGTTTCTCGATTTGAGGGCATTCCGATGGCTCCTCCTGATCCAATTCTTGGAGTATCAGAAGCATTTAGAGCAGACACAAATGATGTCAAGCTCAACCTTGGAGTTGGGGCCTACAGGACAGAGGAACTACAGCCATATGTGCTTAATGTTGTGAAGAAGGTCTATGTTCTTTCCTTGATGGTGTGATGCAGTGATTTGATGACTTATTTTCATCCTTTTTTTTTATAACTGTTGTCATATGTTTGTTGCTAATTTTACTTCTTGTTCAAAAAACCAGGACTTTCAAAATTGAGTGAACATTGATGATTGATCTGATATTTTTTTTTTCTTCCTGAATGTGTAGGCAGAGAATCTTATGCTGGAGAGAGGGGACAACAAAGAGGTAATTTTCTTTGCATCATATGCTTTTTGTGTCTATCATGGAATTATTTCCCGGTAGATTATTGACTATGATTTAACTTGTATATGCAGTATCTCCCTATTGAGGGTTTGGCTGCATTTAATAAGGCAACAGCAGAGTTGTTACTCGGAGCAGACAACCCTGCAATCAAAGAACAAAGAGTACGTAGTGGATTCAGTGATTATTATTTATGATAGAGTAAAAATCAATGTTTTATTTCTTTGTTCTTTTGTTTTTCAAAATACACTCAGGTTGCTACTGTCCAAGGTCTTTCTGGAACCGGTTCTCTCAGACTAGGAGCAGCTCTGATAGAACGATATTTTCCCGGGTCAAAAGTTTTGATATCGGCTCCCACCTGGGGTGTGCAATTCATTCCTTACCTCTGTCAACTTAATCATTACCTTTAAGAAAAAAATGGGAATTCATTCATCATGGCTAACAATACTGTCTTGCAGGTAATCACAAGAATATTTTTAATGATGCTAGGGTCCCATGGTCTGAGTACCGTTATTATGATCCCCGGACAGTTGGTTTGGATTTTGAGGGCATGATAGAAGATATTAAGGTTATATCCTAATTCAGAATTAAGAACTGTGTTTTGTTGTACTTTCTAGTTAATCTTTTTCTCTCTTGTTCATTTATCTTAGTTTTTTATGCCTGTTATGCTTTCTTCTTTTATTATCAAAATTGATGTATTGTTTCCAAATGTAACTTTCACTTGAAGTATATAATCAATATCATTCTTTTAATTATGATATGTTGTTGCACTGTAAAATTGTGTTTGACAAATTAGTGATAGAAATTTGAATAAGAAATAGAAACACAGATTTTCTCATTTAATTTTTAAGCTCAATTCTATTCCGTATGGAAGTGCTTTCTTGCCTAATTGTATACTTCTCCATTTTCATAGGCAGCCCCTGAAGGAACTTTTGTGCTACTTCATGGATGTGCTCATAACCCAACTGGTATTGACCCAACACCTGAACAGTGGGAAAAAATAGCAGATGTAATTCAACAGAAGAACCACATTCCATTTTTCGATGTTGCTTACCAGGTACAAATCTTTTGGTAAATAAGCAATTATTTTAGTTCATTTTTGTATTGTTTGTATCAAAACACTATTTGCATATGAAATTGTGAAAAATAATTGCTGTAGATAAAAATATGGATACTTTTTATAAATGGTAGATATTATATATAGTCTGGTTCACAATGTTACTATATTCTAAATGGTTTAAATTTTTAGGGATTCGCTAGTGGAAGCCTCGATGAAGATGCAGCATCTGTGAGATTGTTTGTGGCACGTGGCATGGAGGTTCTTGTTGCCCAATCTTACAGTAAAAATCTTGGTCTCTATGCTGAAAGGATTGGAGCAATGAATGTCATTTCATCATCTTCTGAATCTGCAACAAGGTATGATGAATTGAGCTTTAATTGTTTTCTTTAATCATGGTTTAAGTAAAAGATTGAATCAGTCTACTTTCTTTACTTCTCATGCATGTTTATTCCCTTTCTAGCAAGGTGATTTAAGTACAAGTAGCATGAAATAGTTGGAATCTGATGCTATATTGATATGAAACCATCATCATGACAAAATGCTCAATCATTTAAGAAACATATCGTTGATTTCATTTATGCCTTGGTAATGTTGATTATATAATCCACAATTCTGTTCATATGCCTTTTCAGGGTAAAGAGCCAATTGAAGAGGCTAGCACGACCAATGTACTCTAATCCACCAGTTCACGGGGCCAGGATTGTCGCCAACGTTGTTGGAACTCCTGTCCTTTTTGATGAATGGAAAGCGGAGATGGAGATGATGGCTGGAAGGATAAAGAATGTCAGGCAGAAGCTATATGATAGTATTTCTTCAAAAGATAAGAGTGGGAAAGATTGGTCATTCATACTTAAGCAGATAGGCATGTTCTCGTACACAGGCTTGAACAAGAACCAGGTATTTGAGTCACCTTATCTTCTCTCATTTCTTTGAATCTATATCTTAATATGAAGGGTAAATTATGTCTTTTCTTGTTTTGCTCCCAGTCAAAAAGTTAATATGATCTCTCGAGATATAGATGGCGTTACCCTAAATACCATTATATTTAGCAAAATATGACACTGTCCTCTCTAGTATTTTTAAAATCTGACACTAAGGGGAGGTTAATGTAGATATGATGAACCAAAGCATGCTCAGGATAATATCACATAATGTTAAGGACTTAAGGAGAATGAGCATAATTTGTCATGATATCAATATGTAATTTGTTGTAGCTATATTGCTATTCTTATTCTATTTTCTGAATGATTTTCTCCTCTTGGTTGATCAGAGTGACAATATGACCAATAAGTGGCATGTATACATGACAAAGGATGGAAGGATTTCACTAGCAGGATTGTCATTGGCCAAATGTGAATACTTGGCTGATGCTATCATTGATTCATACCATAATGTCAGCTGAAAACTCAAGTTAAATATGCTCCATAACCAAAACTTCTATTTTTGGTGAGTGTTATATAGCAAACCACTGTGGGTGACATACCTGAAAATAATAATACAATTATGTGTGCATTGATTTGCCACACATGCATGTACCTGAAGGACACTTAGGAAATTTTGTAACCTTTAAAGTTAAGCAGTATGAATCAAAGTATTGATGCATAATGAGTTAGCTTCTCATAGACTTGAAGCAAGTTGAATCTAAAGCTTGATGAATAATGAGTCTATTTCTTAACATTTATGGTTTGTAAGATTGAATAGACTATGTTAATAACAGTAGTTTTGTTCGCTATATGTGCTTCAGATGTTATCAGTTCTTTTTGTTTCGAATTTCTTTTTCTTTCTTTCTTTATAATCCTGCTTTCAGTATATGATCAAATAATTTATTTTGATAGAAAAATGTCAACCCGTGTTGTTATTCTTTTAGGAGTAAACCATCAATTTTTTGTCAAAAAATAAGTTTTCTGGCAAAATGATTTCAAAAAGAAGAAAGAAAGAAATGACACGATTTTCTAAAAATGAATTCAGTATGACAAAATGTACAGTTCTTTTTATTTACACAAGCGATTGTGTATTTGATTTAAATTTTGTCAAAACACTCAAATTATTTAAAAGGTGTATACAAAAGATCCAGAAAAAATAAATAATTGATTGGAAACCATGATACCTAAATAGGCCAACACAAGTGCTAGTTATTTGGCTTACTTAAAGATAATGTCTTAGGTTTGATCCTTAACAACTAAATGTATGCAATGTTTGTGGCTAATTTCTTATTTACCAAAAGCTAAATTGAGAGATGTTAGGTGATATATATATTGCGCATTTGAATTAATACTAGTTAACTTTTTTAACTAAAATTATTGACCCTTTAATATTGTGTAGAGTTAATATTTAAATAACGTTTGGGATTTTGGGTATACTGAAAATATCTCATAAATCAAGCTAAGATACATCTTTTTACCATTAAAATTTGGCACAATGCAAATTGAGTAAGTTCAACACTTCATTCCTTACTTTAGTTTACATGAGTGTTACTTCTATTTCAGAGAGAACAAGGTGCAAAATCTTTATACTCAAGAGTCAAGAACCATGTTCTTGCATGGACCATAGAAGTGCATTCTAACAGAATTGATGCATGCCTCACTCAGTCACTCATCCTCATAGAACTTACCATATTAAAATATCTTTGAAGATCTTCCCTAATTTATCTTGGTCCCACTCCCAAGGAGCCGGTTTCCAAAGAAACCATAGAAGAAAATCAGCCACATCACTTTTACTTCTAATGATTTAGTGAAATGATAATTTATTATACATAAATAAATTGATAGACCTGCATGTAAATTCTTGTTCTCAATATTGATACACACTGCTTTTGATTATTTAAATATCTCAAGAAAATAAGATCATTGAAATTATTCGTTGTTCCAAAAGAAAGTGCCACTATATACAAAATGTTCTCACAAAATGTGCAATTAGTTTATTCTTTACATTAGTCATGAACATTCTCATCCTCTTATACAGCATTAGGCTTAAGACAAGTTTGGTCGATTTTCATTTTCAATATTTCTAGTTATCAAAATTTTGCAGAAAAAAAAAAGTGAAAATTGGAGGGAATATGAGAGGATCTCTATTTTTTTTTATTTCACTTTTTTTCTTGCAACACTGAAAATAAAAACAGAAACCGAACATACCCTAATTATGATGTCTCTGTTTAGAATTCCTACCTTGATTATTAGGCCTAAGCCTAACTGGTTTTAGCAGCATGACAAAAACATGCCCTGGATTATTATCAGTATGTGATGTTGTCTTGTCTTCAAATTGAGTGACTAGAATTCTCAGCAACATCATCAATTGGTAAAACTTGTTGTGTCACTTGTGAAACTCTGAGTGTTCCTCCAAGCTCAACAGGCACAAGAGGAATAAGTGAGTGCAGAACATCCGCAATCAGCGGCCGGTAACTCGGCTCCGGTTGCACACACAACACAGCCACGGCAGCAACCTACACACAAAAAAAAAAAGCTTTCAATATAGCATAATAAAAATAATTTTGATGCTTAAAGAGTTATTATCATTTAATTTTATCCTTTGGGTTACATTAGATATCAAAGGTTCTGTTTGGCTATTGTCTTAGTAATCCAAGACAATAAAGACATGAAAACAAAGGACAAAAGATGTTTGATTACTAGGACATGCAATATTAAGGGACAAAAATTTGTGTCCATGCAAGGATGTGAATTGAGAGGGAGGAATTAGACTGATTAATGAAATTGTTTTTCCAACATGTCTTTGTTCTTCTTTTCCTTGTATATTTCCATTTTGCCCCTTTAAGATATTCTCATTCTAAATTCTAACCACTAGTAACCAAAGACAAAATCACAAAAGATAGCTTAGTTCATAAACAATTATATTACGTGTAAACTGAAATTTAGTTACTCGTATAAAATACATGTTGAAATGTAAAATACATATTAAAAATGAATTCAACAATATATGTATTTATATACAAATATATATGCACTTAGCCTTACTCCACACGAGAAAAATACTATTTTCAAAATGACATTGAGTAAATCTCAAATTTTTTTTCTCTAACTAAAATCACCTTAAGATAAATTCGTCTTTAAAAATTTTAAAATAACAAATTTATCCTTTTATATCTTTTGTTAGTGACAAAAGTGAGAGTTGATTAAAAAGGTTTTACACTGATAATACATTAAACTTAATTCATATATGCAAATGCAAGAACGTTTTACTAACTCTAGAATAAACATAGGATAATGAATGTAATTGCCAAAAAGGGTAATCCATAAAAACTGAAATTTATGTCTAAATTTTTACTAGGTTCTCAAACCTGGTACAAGTGCTTGAGATCCATTGCATCCTTAATCACAGGGTCCACAATAGTTGGAAGCATGGATCTGTCTGTGAGATGTGGCATGGCCTGCAATAATCAAGAATTTCCATGTCACTCAAATCCCAAATTCATTTCAATCCTTGGAATTAAAAACAAAATTAGTACCCATGTGACAATAGATTGGCATTGTGATGGTGCCAGTTTCTCCACAGGCTTTCTTCCTAATAGAAGCTCCAAAAGCACAACTCCAAAAGCATACACATCACTTTTATCAGTCAATTTACCTGGAATCAAATAATTATATAATCTAGTTTTAATCTCCTTATTAGTAGATAATCCAATATTTTTTTACAATATCTAATTAGCTACTACCACGTAGTATAAAAATTAACTACTTTTGTCAACATAAAAATTAAATATCGGAAAAAAAAAATATTGTTCCAAAAAGTCAAACTAGTAGGAATTCTAGCTGTTTACTCAATGTCCTTAAAAAATTATTGAAAAATATACATAATTCAAGTTTTTTATATATTTATTAAAAAATTTAAAAATTTCCACTAATAGCAGTCTTAACACTTCTTTTTTCAAAATTAGGAGTGAGACTCAAACCCGAAACTTCTAGGTGAGGATAAGGAGACTACACCATTTGAGTTATAGCTCGTTAGCATAACAGTCTTAACACTTACTCTAAACTAAACTCTTATTTATATCTCAAAGTTTAATATATACTTATAACTCAGAAAGGACAATAATTAAACTACATAACAACCCCACACCAAATTAATTAAATTTTCAACTGAGGAAAAACCTTGCAATGTTTCCCATCTTTGAGACAATAATCAAATCCTCCACCTCACTCAATGTATGCAGGGCTTACCACACTAGTTAGTAGTTATGATCATATATTATTTTTAAATCACTGACAAGAAGCAACTAGAGCAAACCATGCATGAGTTGCAAAGTGTAACAAACAACATAAGCAATTTAATAATGTATTATTTTATTAGAGTTGCTAGGTCACTTGGGGCAGCTGCTACATTCCCAATGCAAGAACACACCACAAGTTTGACAGATCATTTAGGTCCAAAAGAAATGTTATCTTGGATCTGCTTACTTGAAAACTTTGCAATTTTTGTTAAACATATTGGAATTTCCTTGTTAGTCATGATTTTCTAGGAATATAAATACAAAGATGCTAGAAAACATGAATTTATTTAAAGAAAAAGACATTTGTGATAATGGTATTAGGTAAAATATTCTATGTTTATGAATAAGTACCCAATAAATGAAACAAACAAACAAGTTTTTTTATTTGTTTTTTATATATTTTAGAGTAAATACCCTTTTCGATCCCTAACTATTTACTCGATGGACTTTTTATCCCCTAAAAAATCTAAACACCCAAATCGGTTCCTATCTACTTTGATATATGTACGTTTCAGTCCCTGGTTAGGGACCGAAAAGGGCATTTACTCAAAGTAGATAGGGACCGATTCGGGTGTTTAGATTTCTTAGGGGGTGAAAAATCCATCAGACAAATGGTTAGAGACCGAAAAGAACATTTACTCTAAATTTTAAGTTAGAGACACTTGTGAACACAATCTTACTAATAAATGGATATTATTATTTAATGGATGGATGTATCTACTATATTTATTTTTAAAATAAATTTACTTCATTAAATAAAAAGGGCATACGTGGATTGATCTTATTAACTATTGATTCCTACAAAGT
>NC_029790.2:131249959-131263388 GCF_000816755.2 Arachis ipaensis | reverse complement strand
ATAAACTCTTATTTTCACTCATAAAAATTTAAAATGCTAATAAATCTATCTACGAATAAAATTATATTTAGATACTTTTGTCACGCAAAAATTTCCTTTCATTCATAAATAGATTTGTCAAGTCTTTTTAAATTTTTATTAGCAAAAACAATAATTTACTCATAATTAATTGATACCAAATAAAGTAAAAAAGAAAGAACAATTAATATTGGAAAGAATAACAACTAAGTACATATTAGGAAAAAAGATTGGAATCAAACTTGAAAAAATGAAGAGTGGCTTGATAATGAACTTATAGTTAATCCAAAAAATTAAACTAATAATAATAATGCAAACAAGCAAGCTTTTTTTATATAAAAGTTGAGTAGGCATACCATCTAAAAGATACTCTGGAGCTACATACCCCAATGTGCCTGAAAGCTTGATGTTGTTCTTATTTTGGGACCCATCAGTTATGGCAAGCCCAAAATCACAAATCTGATCATATTGATTAATATTCACAAAATAAGTATAAGTGTGTAATGGGGACTAAAAAATTTGGATATGGAAGTAGGAGGAGTGTTATACTTTAACATGATAATTTTTTGTGTTTTTTAAAATTATGAAAGGTACACAAATCGGACCCTCCTATTTATGTTTAAAAAATTTTAAAAATTTGGGGTACACAAATCGGTAAAAATTAAAAAAATTTGGAGTACACAAATCGAACTCCAAATTTTTTTAATTTTTTAAACACAAATCGGACGGTCCGAGTACAGAAATCGGACGGTCGGATTTATATACCTAAAAATTGGACGGTTCGATTTCTGTACCTCTTAAAAATTGGACAGTCCAATTTCTGTACCTCTTAAAAATTGGACGGTCCGATTTGTACTCCGTAAATTAAATCATCCCACATTTTAGAAAAATACCACAGTAGATCACAATTTAAAAAAAATCATTATTAACCCAATATTAAAAATAAAAATGTGTGTAATGGGAGCACAAAAGTAAAATTAAATTTTAGTAAATGCAATAACATAATATTGCTACATGTATAGTAGAAATTAGGACAAAATAAAATAAAAAATTAATATAGTAATTTCAACATGGTATTTGTCTTGTTTACCTTTGCATTGAAGTTTGCATCTAAAAGAATATTAGAAGATTTCAGATCTCTATGGATCACTGCAGGGTAACAGTGCTCATGCAGATATTTTAATCCTCTGGTTAAACATCAATTAATATTATGTTAAACACAAATGGAAATAAATAACAAGAAAAATGATATGTTATAATAATATCTTACAATCTTACAAAAATAAATATACTTAACTTAATTTATGACTAAAACTTTAATGTGAAAATTTAAAACTCTTTTGGGCTCTATAATTAATAATATAGATTAGAAATTTAAAAGCTTAACTTTTCATATTAAGGTATTAGACATATTTATTAGTATATAATAACATTATTATTCAAATAACAAGTGGGAAGATAAAGAATTGATTAGGTAAGATTATTATTGCCTTGCTGTGTCAAGAGCAATCTTCATCCTCATATGCCAAGTCAATGCTGAGCCATGAGAAGGTCCTTCACATAGTCACAAAATTTAGGAAAATATAGAGATTAATTAGTATATGTTCTTAATAATTGGCCTCATTATTACTATTATTATTTAAATTTGTTTCTCTGCTAGGTAACATTAAAATAAAATTAAGATAAGGTGTTTCACCATGTAATTGGGTTTCCAATGATCCATTGTGCATCAATTCATAGACAATAAACTTTGTAATTCCATCATTGCTACAACCCAATAAAGAAATTATGTTGGGATGCTGAATTTTACTTAACAATTCCACCTCATTCTGCAAAGTCATCAAGCTATTAAATATTTAAACAAATATTTAGTCATATATTATTATTATTACACCATCAATAGAAGTGTTCAATTTAACCACTTATAATTATCATATAAAAGTTTTTATCAATATCTAATTCAATAATAGTGTTGTAAAACATTTTTCACACTAATACTAATTAGTAATTAAACTTAAATATTTTATAAAAAATGGATAATAAGAAAATATTATTAGTATCAATTTATATTAGTTGTTAACAAAATACAGGTGCACAACAAAATTGAAAAAAAAAAAAACACTAAATTAAGGAAGAGAAAGAAAGATTATGAGCAGCATTACCTCAAATTCTGTCTCAGCATATTGATTTTCACAGTGAAGTTTTTTAACAGCAACATCCAAATTATCATCCAAAGTAGCCTTATAAACACATCCAAAACCACCCTCCCCCAAAATATTACTCTCCTTGAAATTATTTGTGCCCTTTTCTATTTGCTTATAATCAATTATTGGAACACAACCCTTCTTACCCACCATCTTTATAGAACTAAATTTGCTCAAATATGCCCCTTTCTCAGCATCTTGCCCTTCAAAATAGAAGAAAGAAACAAATTTAATGTTGAAAAAATAAAACAAGAATAAATCTCTGAAATGGAATAGTGAAAAGAAAAATTAAATAAGAAGTACCTGAGTTTTGAACACTTGTCCTTTTGGATTTTGATGAATGGCTTGTATGATAATAAATCCAGAAGAATAAGAGGCATAAAATGAGTGCACTAAGTGCAGTGCTGGCAACAACAAAAGCTATCACCATTTTCCTGTGTGAATCCATGCCCTGCTTTTCATTCTCTTGTTCAAAACCTGTTCAATAAATATTAAATAACAGTGTGAGCAAAAAAATAAAAAAATAAAAAAAAAGAAATATCCTTATTATTATTATTATCAGTCTAATTTCAAGCAATTAATGACAAATTAAGAGAGTTTAAGCAGAAGAGTAGGATCCAAACATTCAAAGACATGTAAAAAGACTAATGAGTAAAGGAGTTACTACACATTATCTGCATTAAGTGCTTACCATATGTTTTTTTTTTTAGAAATTTAAATTTTGAAACTCTTGGAAATAGAAATGTCATAAGAAGGAGCAGGTAGTGATAAAGACAACAAATGGAAGAAAGAAGAAGAAAAAGACAAAGAAAATGAAACAAATAGAAAGAGAGAGAAAGATAGGTGTTGAATGAGTAGAAGTAAGTACCAGGGGATGAAGGTGAAGAAGCCATTGATGTAGAAATGACTTGAATTTGAGGTGAAGGAGCAAAAGGGTAATCAATTGTTGAAGAAAGAACGAAACTTGGTTTGTGGAGAATAAGGAAGAACATGAGAAGCATTATTGTAAGAAGCTTCATTATTTTCTTTGTTATGTAAATGTCTGCCTATGGAGACATAGAGATAAAAGGATTATGTCAAATGAAAGAATGCAAAAGGATTTTTGAGGATGAAAACTGAAAAGGAAAACACAGACGCACGCATAAAACAAACACACTTTTGTGTGTGTGAGCCACCCAAATGAAAGTGAACGAATGTGTGTTTTTGGATATTTGAGGCTTCAACTCTTTTTAGTTTTTACCTTTTACACTTCAAAAAAAAAACACAATTTTTTTAAATACAAATAACTCCTTAACTTTTTACTTAAAAATATAAAAGTCTCTAATATTTTAAAATACGGAACATTTAAGTTATTTCGTTCAAAATATTTAAGGATAAATCAGTTTTATATAAAAATTTAAATGTCTCACATTTTAAATAGCAAAAAATGCTTTTATATTTTTAATTAGTTGATAATTTATTTATCGTTTATTTTTTATATGTTTTTTTTTTCTAAGTGTGTTTCTCTCTCTTTGAATAGTTTACTTATGGTAGAAATTGGTGTAAATGGTTAAATTATTTAGACTTGGTTCAAAATTCTTTAAATACAAATTTACATTCTTGCAATTCGCAAAGTTTTAAAGATCTGATTTGGTAAAATTTTGGTTTATAAAAATAGTTTATTAAACTTTGTCTTTTAAAGATGGTTTTCAAAAAATTATAGCAACAATATTTGATAAATTAAAAAATAAGAGTATTAAATTCTTTATAAATTAAACAAATCTTAATTATTTATTCGTTAGATTTTATATCAATAATTCAATTTTTTTAACAAATCTACTAATAAGACTAATCACTTTTTTTTTATAAAATTATAAAAAAAAAACCCAAAAACCTATTAGTTTATTTATTACCTTCAACAACATATTATTCTTCAAAAAAATTACACTTTTTTTTTTACAAAACACATTAAGATTCCCCATCATCTCTAAAATTAGGCATTAGCGAAAGAAAAAGCATGAGAAACTAATGTATGTTTTATACAATGTGTACAATGGGGTTAAATTGAAATTAGAATTAAATTAAAAACAATTAATCAATTTTGAGTAGTTATGACAATTAATTAATTTTGAGTAGTTCTCATTTAGATTTTGAAGCAAATCATGATTCCCGTCAGAATCAAATTAGGATTATCTCCCTCTTTCAATACAGTGCAAACTCTTCTCTTACTCTCTCCTCAAAGCAAAAACTGGTACAGTGCTGACACCGGAGCAACCCGGACGTCCAGCGCCTCCATCACAGCCGGTTTGTGCCTTCTTCCTGTCGCCGGATGTTCACTTTCTTGGGTTCTTAGTTGTAGACGATGATTGATGGTTATGATTTATACACGTTCACATTGGATGTTCGTTTTTGTATGATTTTGGATGTTCACCTTCTCAGTTTTCGTGGATGTTTATTCTTCGAGTAATTCAACAAGACCCAGGCAGCAGTGCTGGGATGATGCGAGCGCGGGGTTCGGGGCTGCAACTCACGTCGACGACGCTGACAGTTGCAGGTCACAGATGTTCAGCCACATGAGGAGTGACGGAAGTTCTTCCGGTGAGGGCGTTGACGCAAGGAGGCGGAGCGCGACAGTTCCAGTCGGCAGGAACGGAAGCTACACGTCACGCAGAAATAGAGCGGTAGAACGCAGGTTGCTGCGCATACGGCGGGGCGGCGAAGAAAAGGGTTTTTCTGCGGAACAAAGAATGGGGTTTTTTGGAGGGTAGGTAATGGTGGATGATAAAGGGTTAATGTGAAAGAATTTGGAGTAAATTGAGGGTAGAAATCACAAAAAGCAATTAAAAATTAGGGATAATAATGTTTAATTTACATTATTAATACATATTGGGCCAAATAAACAGCCCATTGTATATATTGTATAGATACCTCATTGTTTTTCTAGCGGGACTCTTAGCGAAATCCAATAAATATCTTCTATGGGTACTGAATCTTCCATCTAAGACACTAGAATCCTATTTCGGTTAATTTTTTTAGTTATAGAAATTCAGAATGTATTACGTTTAATTATAAAAAAAAATAGTGTGTTTTTTTATAGATATCGAAATAATTTTCTTTTAATTGAAATTTGTTAATTGGAGGCTCAGTTTTGTTTTCAAAGCAAATCTTAAGATCCGATTTGGAATAATAGAAAAATTTGAGCTTCAAATTTTTAAGAATTAAATAGATCGATAGAACAATTTTGTAATTATAAACTATAAATCTGACTCTTAAATTTATGATATTTACACCCAAAAAAATATACCAAGTATTCCCATTATTAAAAAATACCACTTGAATCATAATGCTAAAAATAAAAAAGCGTCCTATTTGCTGGTATTTGCCCACCCCTTACAACTATTTTCTAGTGTTCTATTCTATGTTCTCTGTCGGTCATCCAATTTAGTTTTTTTTTTTTTAATACTTTGCATATTTTTTTAAGAAAATCTGCACTGATTGCAGCTTAATATGTCAATGTCCACGACATATAATAGTAGTAAACTAGTAATTTATTAACCTTTGTCCCCATTTCGTATGGACTTTTTTTCTTTCTAAATATATCGGTGTTATTATTAATCATTAATTGGTAATTATTAATTGCAATTCCATTTCTAGTTCCAATTACAGTAAGAAAGTAAACAAGCAGATGTACAATGTATTGCAAGAAATCAAAGGGAAAGACAAATAAATTAAAGTTCATTACTCCCTCTATCTGGCAACAATTTGTCATTTCGGTCCATTCGTTATATGTATCACACTTGTCAAGGTAGAAGGTTTTAATGACTTATTATCCTTGAATTTAAATTTTCTTAAACCATGAAATAATGAATTATTTATTAAGCACGCACGCATAAACAAAATAAAAAATATATATAAAAAAAAAAAGAAAAAGATTAATCCATTTTTCTTTTTCTTGGGGTAGATTAGGTGTCTTTGTCTCTCGCTTTCTGTAGAGATTAGAGAAGAACGTTGGGGAGATGATAAGCTTCATAATTTCAACCTTGATTAGAGTCATTTCAAAAAATTAGCAGAAAGTAAACAAAGACATTTGAATCATTGTATCATAGATGTCCCTCAGAAAATACAATAGCTGTATATACTTAATATTAATAACCATCAGAAAAGATAAATATAATTCACTTATTTGTCCATATTATATTTTCATATTACTAGAGCTAGAACTAGAATTTTCATGTTAGAGATACCTCTACCTAGTTAGATAGGACATAAAAAAAAATACACGGAACATGTTTCTCTCTCACACTCATCTAGGGCTGAAAGTGAGTCGAATTTAACTAAGTTCAAACTCGATTCACAAAAATTAAGCTTGATTTACGGCTCAATTTATTAATAATTGAGTCTATTTCATAAGTTCAAACTCAACTCAACAAAAGTTCACGAGCTGACTCAAATAATAGAAACAAATCTATAATTCTATATCAACAAATTATAACTTATATATATTAAAAAATATTTAAAAAAATAAATTTTATATATTATCTATCTATCAATTATAAATTTTTTATTTATAACTTATATCAAAATTATATATAAAAAATGACTATAAAATTTTAAATAATTAAGAGCATTAATATATATGTAAAATTATATATTAAATTATTAATACGCATATCTTTTTTTTTTTACCAAATATAGGAGACTCGAACACGCAACCTCTTAATTGAGTATAGAGAGACTATGCCATTTGAGCTATTACTCACTGGCATTAATAAGCATATCTTATATGCATTTAATCTATATTTTTAATATTATATATATAATCGAGCCAGCTTACGAGCTAATGAGCTGAGCTTATCCAAACTCAAACTCGACTCATTTAATTTATGAACTCAATTCCAAACTCAAGCTCGACTCACCAGCTCGCGAGTTCAGCTTATCGAGCTATTAACGAGTCGAGCTCAAGCTGACTTATGAGCTGGTTTGACTCACTTTCAGCCCTACACTCATCTAAGACTGAAAAAGTATTCATACAATAATTTGATTCCAACAAATTTTTATATTCTCAAAATTTTTAAAATAAGATTGATTTATTTTATAATGTTATTTTTTACTTAACTGTTTATAATAAATATTATTAGAAACTTGTTTATTCATATTAAAAATTTTGTAGAAAGTGACAAATAATTAATCTGTTTGACAAGAATAATTGTCGAAAATCTTTAGAATAAAGAAATATTAAAATCAAAATATCTAATCTAAAACTCATTGGGATGAGTTTGGATGTTTACTTTCCTAAAATAAAACTTGTAAAATTAGTTACAAGATTATTAGTTTCATGAAGATATTTTTATAGAATAACCACCTAATTACAAATATTAATATCAATAGACTTCATAATGTCTTACATATTAACATACAATTCTTTCTTGTTTTTTTGGGTCAGATTAACACACAATTCTTAATCGTGTCAAATAGATTATTCAACCTATCAAAGTAACAACCAATCTTTTTGTTTTTTTGAAACAACCAACCTTTTAATTTTTGGGACTTAACAATGGAAGAGTTAAAATGGCTAAGTAAAGTCGTAGAATAAAAACGCCCAATATGGTTTATCAATAACAAAGGCCCAATCACGTGAAGGCTTTTTAGTAATGAATTCAACAATGATAAGAACATCATGTCCAACAAAAAAAAAAAGAAACAATGATAAAAACATTTGACAACTTTTGACCAAACGGAAAAAAAATCTACTTTGAATTGATTTTTTTAAATTTATATTTGGACCAAATTTTACTAGTTTATAAAAATATCTATTCAATTGATTCTTGATAAAAGAAAATTGTGTGTAGACTTTTTTTATTAATTTATTTTTAGAACTTTATGAACTTAAAATAATCTAAGTCAACGAAATGTATAGATATGCATCAAAAGTATTTATAGAGAAAAATAAGAACATAAAGATTCCATGTAATCAAGATGATACTTGAAGGGGGAAAAAGCACACAAATTTAAAATAAAATCTTTCAAACTAAAATTAAATGAGTAAATACATAGAATAAAAATTTATAATATATTACAGGTTTAGTTAAACTCCGTCTATGTTAGACTTGCGGTATATAGCCGGTTCCAAGTCCGGATAAAGGAGGAGGGTTGTGTTAGGTCTTCGACAACTAATATAAAAACTTAGTCAAATCTTCATCACATAAATCAAAGATGTTATTGCACTAAAACTAGGTCGTTGCCCGGAAACAACGCGCTGTATGGCTCGAGTACAGCGTCAAATGAGCAAGAGCCGCTGCATCGGTGTCCGGATGTAGTGTTAAATGACCTAGGGTTCCTGTGTTTTTATAAACGGACGAGAGTAAATAAGCTAGTTCACAAAGTAAAAGGTAAAGATCGGAGCGACAGAAGGTTGAGATTTGGGACATGGGACATGGAACATAGGCACTCTAACAGAAAAATTCATGGAGGTGGAAACACCATGATAAGGAGAAAGATTAACATTATGTGCCTACAAGAAATAAAATGGGTTGGTGCGAAGGCTAGGGAGTTTGATACTTTCGGATTCAAACTTTGGTATATAGGAAAGGTGAAGAATAGGAATGTGGTATGTATTATTGTGGATAAGCAGTGGAAGAAGGACGTAGTAGATGTCAAGAGGGTGGGATATCAGATCATTTCTATCAAACTTGTAGCGGAGGGAGATACTTTTCATGTGATTAGTACCTATGCACCGCAGGTTCAGACGAACAACACAAGATAAGGTTTTGAGAGGATCTACAGAGTTTGGTCCAAGACATACTTTCCGGAGATAAAATTTTCTTAGGAAGAGATTTAAATGGCCATGTTGGAAGAGAAGTGACTGGGTATGGAAGTGTTCACGGAGGTCATGGTTTCAGTGTGATCAATGGCGATGGTAAAACTATTTTAGACTTTTCCTTAACCTTTGACCTTCTTATCGCAAATACATGTTTTAAAAAGAGAGACGAACATCTTATAACTTATAAGAGTAGCATGACAAGCTCTCAAATCGACTTCTTCTTGTCAAGGAGAGTCAATAAAAAATTCTGCATTAACTGTAAAATTATCCCGGGAGAGAGTTTAACAACACAACATAGGATGCTCGTCATGGATTTTCGCGTTGAGCAAAAGCTAAGGAAAAGACATCATACGAAAAATCTAAGGATGAGGTGGTGGCGGATGAAAGGTGAGGAACAAAGAAGCTTCCTAAGACGGGTAGGAGAAGAGGCAAAGTGGGATGGGAATGGAAATGTGGAGGAGATGTGGAGGAAGATGAAAGAAGTTATTAGAAGAACAACAAAAGAAAATTTTGGTGAATTTAAAGGGATATGACCAAGAGACAAGGAGTGCTGGTGGTGGAATACGGGTGTACAAAACAAGATAAAGGTAAAAAGAGAGTTCTTTAAAGAGTGGTCTTTGTGCCACAATATAGATATTTAGAAAAATATAAGGCGGCTAAAAGGAGACAAAAGTGGCTGTAAGTGAAGCAAGAACAAGAGCATATGAGGGTCTCTACCAGTCTTTAGGCACGAAAGAAGGAGAAAAATGTATATATAGAATCACAAAAAGCCATGAAAGAAGAACGAGAGATTTGGATCAGGTTAAGTGCATACAGGATAAAGACGAAGAGGTGCTGGCTCAAGAGGAGAAGATTAATAAAAGGTGGAAGAGCTACTTCTACGAGTTATTTAATAAAAGACATAAGACTCTTCCGAGTCTTGGTCGGTTATGCACAAGGGAAGAAGATCAAAACTTTGACTATATCGCAGGATTTGAGACTTTGAAGTAAAAGAGGCTCTAAAGCAGATGAAAAATGACAGGACAGTAAGACCTGATAATATTCTGATTGAAGTTTGGAAGGGCCTTGGAGGAAAAGACATCAATTGGTTAACCAAGCTTTTTAATGAGATTTTAAGGTCAAAGAAGATGCATGATAAGTGGAGAAAGAGTACCTTGGTACCTATCTATAAGAGTAAGGGGGATATACAAAGTTGCGAAAACTATAGAGGGATCAAGTTCATGAGCCATATTATGAAGTTATGGGAAAAGGTGATAGAATGGAGGTTGAGAAAAGAGACACAAGTAACAGAGAATCAATTTGATTTTATGCCAAGCAAATCCACTACCGAAGCGATATACCTGTTAAGAAGGATGACGGAGAGGTATCGTAGTAATAAAAGTGATCTACATATGGTGTTTATTGATTTGGAAAAAGCGTACGATATGGTGTCAATGGAGGTCTTATGGAAGGTTTTAGAAAAGAAGAGAGTAAGGATCGCATATATTCGGACAATTAAAGACATGTATGATAGGGCTACAACTAGTGTGAAGACTCAAGGTGGTGTGACAGAGAAATTTTCTATTAGTTTAGGATTACACCAGGGATCATCGTTAAGTCCATACCATTTTACATTAGTCTTGGAAGTACTCACAGAGCATATCCAAGAGCTTGTGCCATGGTGCATACTTTTTGCCGATGATATCGTCCTTATGGAAGAGTCAAAGAAAAACCTAAATAAAAAAGTTGGACTTATGGAGAGAAACTCTAGAAGTGTATGGTCTGCGTATAAGCCGTAGCAAGACGGAATATATGTAATGTAAATTCGGTCTGCGAAGGGAAAACCCTAATATAGAGGTGAAGATTGGAGAAAATATCCTACGAAAAGTTAAAAATTTTAAGCATTTTGGGTGCATCATATAGGATAATAGAGAGATTGAACAGAATGTAAATCATAGGATCCAAGCATGCTGGTCAAAATGGCAGAGTGCATCTGATTTTATATGTGACAAAAAAGTACCTTTAAAACTTAAAGGTAAATTCTATCGCGCTGTTATAAAACCGGCTATACTTTATGGCACAGAGTGTTGGGCAGTCAAAGGGGAGCACGAACATAAACTAAGTGTGGCAGAGATGAAGATGTTGAAATGGATGAGTGGTCATATACGATTGGATAAAATAAGGAACGAATATATAAGGGAGAGAGTTGGAGTAGCACCCATTATGGAAAATATGGTAGAATCACGTCTTAGGTGGTTTAAACATGTGAAAAGAAGACCGACAGAGCACCCAGTTAGGAGAGTGGATGAGATGGAAGATGGACAAAGGGTGACAGGTAAAGGAAGACTTAAGAAGACCATCTATGAGGTGGTCAAACGAGATCTACATGTAAATGGTCTCTCTGTAAATATGATACATGACAGAGCTTAATAACGTCATTTGATTCATGTAGCCGACCTCACCTAATAGGATAAGATTTTGTTGTTGTTGTTGTATTGTAGGTTTAGTCAATACTTTAATTTTTATTGCAATAAATTTTATTGAAAAACAAAGTAAATTTAAAGAAAACAACTATATTAATTTGTTTAAAACTTTATTTGATCTCTCTTAATATCTCTTTCCTTTTCTTATTTTTTTCCAATTATCCTAATTTTATTGGTATTTGGGATATTATTTAGGAAAAGTCTAGGGCCAGCAATTTTATTGAATTTTGGCCAGCATGTAACCAACAAAGAAAGGTGAGTCATTGGATGAAATCTCACACCAATCTCACACCATTAAATCATCATTGATGGCTATTTGATGGCTACTAATCATAAAAGTTGCTGGCCCCTAGCATTACTCTATTATTTAAATATGACCAAAAGGAGAATTAAAATGATTCGACCTTTTTATGTAATTGCTGGTTCACTATCATTTTGTATCTATTTTTTTTTTTTAAATAATGTAGTGAATTCTTTATAAGCCAAATCTATTTGTCCCTTAAATCCATATATATCACTCTAACATTACACACTTTAAAAGGGAAAAAAAAAACAAAGAGAAAAGGAAAAAGTAGCTACCTCCACCATGGCAGAAAAGTGATCAAATCCAAACAAAGCAAGTGCCAATAAGAAGACAAAGGTGGTGTTGTCAAAATGGAAGACATTTATATGCAGATTGAGGGTACTCATTGTCATTGGCACCAACAAGAAAGAGAGAGTAACATTTTAATTACCACTTCGTTATGCGTTAAATTTTTATGATGGGATCATACCTAAGGATGATCATGATTCAAGCTTAGTTAGATTCCCAACTGAATGGTGGGATCTATTTTTTTTACTACATTCTATGTATAAAATTTAAATACCATAGAAAATAATATTTTTTTATTAATGATAACGATGGTATTGTGCATGAAGCTATTAATAGATAGTTTTATATACTATGTTTATATATCTAAGATCCCAATATATTTAAAGCAATAAATACTAAGAATGTATTTGATTTGTATTTGTATTTTTTGTTTTTAATTTTTTAATATTTTTTAGTGTTAGAATTTTATATAAAGAAATAAGAAGTTAAAACAAAAAAATAAAATTTTATTATTTTTACATTTTTTTCATAAATTCAAAAAACAAAAAAAATACTATATATACATACACCTGTAAGTCACTTTGACACTCAAGTAACAAGTGGTAGCTAATGCATTTACATAATTGAACACATAATTTGAGAATCTCCATGCTCTGTACTTTGATTTCCTCATTAGCCATTAATGGATTTTTGGGAAGGTTTTGAAGAAGCCAATCTTGTTTTCCCGAGTTGAAGAAAGATCAAGCCATCCATAATTTAATTGGAACGAAATTCACAAATTTAGCTTGTGTATACATATTAATAACTGATATTTGAACAAGAAATCAATTATTATTATATTTTTTTAAAACACTTCAAAATCAATTATATTACATAGAAATAAAAGATTAACTATCGTATGAAGATACATGTTTGATGTTCATAACCCCTTTTTGATGTTCTCTTCAAGAGATTTAGTATTACAATGCTCCAAAATTTCCCAACATAGCCCCATACTAGAAACTTCTCTAAATTCTTCTTTGAATTTCTAACACTCTACAGCCTCCACAAGCTCAAAGACTTTTTTAACAATGGACACTAAATTTATAATTTTTTTTTTAGAAAAAATGCGCATTGAAACAACTTCTTTAATGAAAAGAATTAATAGATATTATCATCATGTTGCTCCCTCCTCATTGTCCCAACAAGAACATTAATGTGCCAACCTTCCCATCTGTGTTTATCTTTGAAAAGAGGATTTCTCCGTTGCCTTCATCATTCATGTTATTCTCTCTTTCATGTTACATAGTAATCAAAAGTGGATATATATCCATGCAGATAAACAAAATGAATGCAACAAAAGTCATATATTCCC
>NC_029790.2:131243738-131246343 GCF_000816755.2 Arachis ipaensis | reverse complement strand
TGCATTATCCAAAAAAATATATTTTTTTAAAAAAAATAATAATTTTTTATTTATATAAAAAAATATCCATTAATTGTGCCTATCATTTTTTTTCTTCATTTTTTTCTGCAAGTATTAAGATTTCTAGGAGATACATATTGGTTTAAATTATTCTGCGCAGCAATTTTATTGAAATGCTCATTGAGTTTGAGGAGAGTTTAAGGTTTATGGTTGGGTTTCATAAACAAAAACAAGCACCTAAAGTGCCAATGAATATTAGTTCTATCATTTTTTGCTTTAAAATATGAGGAGACGTTTATTTTTATTAATTTAATTTAATAAAAATAAACGTATTTGTTTTATTATACTCATATAATTAATTATGATTAATATTTTAATTCTTAAAACTAAATAAACATAACTGAAAAACAGAGAGCATGACCTTAAAATGAAGATTAAAATATCCACACCAATTAAACGATTTTAATATATATCTAAATGATGTATTTAATATTAAACCTTATATCTCTTAAACTTCTACTAACTTAATCTTCATGTATATATAAGTACACCTATAACTAATTAGTGTAGAAATTCACTTATTCTAACTCTTCTTTCTTCCTCTCTGACACCATTCCTCTCATCAAGAAAGAATGAAACCGTCGCTGCCTGCCTTCGGCAATGGAAGAACAATTTAAATGCTGTTATTGCGATGCTAGTATTGATAACAAGACAAAGATGGAAAAACATGCAAAAAAAAAAAAAAAAAAAAAAACTATACTTTGTTAGCGTAGTTTAAAATTTAAAATTCTGTTAATTTATTTTGTATTTGTGTGTATATATATAGTTAGTCAATTTTTTTTATTTTCAATTAAATAAAAAATACAGAAATTTTTTTCATGTACTCGCTCAGTTTTATTATGTACTCTTTTAATTTTATTAAGTTTAATATAAATCTAATGATGTATTTAATAGTAAACCTCGACTAACTTAATTGTTAACGTCCCTTTCGGATGTACTTCATTACTACAGAGAGTTAATTAAGAACAACGAGATTTATTGCAGTATTATATCTATTTTGACCCTGTATATTTATGCTATACTATTACACTATACCGAAACAAGCTCTTATAATTGTATGAATTCTTTTTATTTTATATATTTTGAAGATTAAAAAGGACTTAAAATTAAATTAAAGAAATATAAGTATAAGTATATGAACGTAAAATCACCAAGACTCTATAATTCCATTTCACATAAGATCGGTCTCATTAAAACTTTATCAAAAGAAATTTATTGGAAAAAAACTCCAACAGAAAATAAATGGCTAATAATTTCTTTTGTAGTATACGCATTAAGTACGTGAAGCAGTTAATAATTTCTCACTTACACTCTGATAAAAAAATGACGCAAGACAGCGTTATCACCAACAACAGAAATTAACTCTACTTGTAAAGCAAAGAACACGCAATGGACACATAATTAATACATATTAATAATTCGTGGGTATATAACTTTAGGGAAGGTTTTAATTTTTTTTAGTAAATATAAAATAAATATATTAAAATTTAAGTTTTTAATATAAATTATTTTTTATTATTTCTCAAACATGTTTTATTCTCGTATATATTTACTAATGAAATTATTACATTAAATGAGGAGGGATGAAAATTACAAAATTTTACAAACTACATACTCATCTCTAACTAGTTAGAGTACGAATGGGCTAACTATTCGACCAACTCAAATTGTTTAAAGTTATTAATAGATAGTTTTATATACTATGTTTATGTATTAAATGTGTAGTCTAAGATCCCAATATTTAAAGCAATGAACACTAAGAGTGTGTTGGAATTATATTTTTATTTTTTGTTTTTAATTTTAATATTTTTTTTAAATTTTATATAAAAAACAAGGGAGCACATACCTGTAAATCACTTTGACGCTCAAGTAACAAGTGGTAGCTAATGCATTTGTTAAACCAAAGAGATGGTGTGGGGAGGGATGACAAAATTGAACACATAATTTGAGAATCTCCATGCTCCTTACTTTGATTTCGTCAGTAGCCATTAATGGATTTTTGGGAAGGTTTTGAAGAAGCCAATCTTATTTTCCTGAGTTGAAGAAAGATCAAGTCATCCATTATTTAATTGCAACGAAATTCACAAATTTAGCCTGTGTATACATATATTAATAACTAATATTTGAACAAGAAATCAATTATTATAATATCTTTTTTAAAACACTTCAAAATCAATCATATTACATAGAAATAAAAGATTAACCATCTTATGAAGATACATGTTTGATGTCATTACAGCATTTTTAATGTGTTTCAAGAGCTTTTTTATGGTCTGGTTTTTAAAATTTGACTCAAAACAATTATCAGTTTAAAAATGTCTCTCTTAAAATTATGTTCGTTCATAAAAAATATAATTGACATCATATATCCAATAGGACGATCCTGCATAAATTCGGTATGAATTCATCAAAATTTTTGTCAACTTCTCTTTAATTTTTTTTAAACACTATAAATAAATAATTTTATTGAATCAACCGTTTCATGCTAATCTTTTCAAGATGAAGATTTTTTATGTATATCATCTTTTAATTTGTGAGGCAAATT
>NC_029790.2:131240682-131243702 GCF_000816755.2 Arachis ipaensis | reverse complement strand
TTTCGAATTTCTCAATTTTATTAACTTTAACATAAATCTAAATAATGTATTTAATATTAAACTTTATATCTCTTAAATCTCTGCTAAATTAATCGTTAATGTCCTTTCCAAATACACTTCATTGCTATAGAAAATTAATCTAGTGCAACTAGATCTACTGCAACATGGTATCTATTTTGATCCTATATATTTATGTTATACTATTACATTATACCCCCGAAATAAGTATTTATAATTGTTTGAATTCCTTTTATTTTATGTCTTTTGAAGATTAAAAATAAAATGACTTAAAATTAAACTAGAGAAATACAAGCAAAGTACATAAATATAAAATCACCAAGACTCGAAAATCCCATTTCACATAAGACTAATCTCATTAAAATTTTATCAAAAGATTTTGTAACTCAGATATAAATGATTAATAATTTCTTTTGTAACATACGCATTAAGTACGTGAATCACTTAATTTCTCACTTTGCACTCAGATAAGAAAATGACACAAGATTTTGGATCATCTCCAATTATTAGTTTTTGACAAGTATTATCACTAAGGCAATTACAACAGAACACATAACGGACACATAATTAATATATTTACCATCTTTTAATTTGTGGGAGCATATTAAATCACCTATCTTCAGAAATCTATGAAAAAATTTAAAATATAAAACACACGTAATTTGTTAGGGTAGTTTAAAGTTAACATTCTATTAGTTTGTTAGTCATTTTTTCTATTTTTAATCGAATAAAAAATATATAAATTCTCTCCATTGTATTATGTACTATCTCAATTTTATTAAGTTTAACATATATCTAAATAATGTATTTAATATTAAACCTTATATCTCTTAAACCTCTACTAAATTAATGGTTAAGGTTTTTTCAGATATACTTCATTGCTATAGAAAGTTAATCTAGAGTAACCAGATCTACTGCAGCATTGTATCTATTTTGACCCTATATATTTATGTTATACTATTACATTATACCACCTAAATAAGTTTTTATAATGGTTTGAATTGCTTTTATTTTATGTCTTTTGAAGATTAAAAATAAAATTACTTAAAATTAAACTAGAGAAATACAAGCAAAGTACATAAACATAAAATGACAAGACTCAGAAAATTCCATTTCACATAAGACCATTCTCATTCAAATTTTATCAAAAGAAATTTACAGGAGAAAACTCCATCAGAAATAAATGGTTAATAATTTCTTTTGTAATATACGCATTAAGTACGTGAATCACTTAATTTCTCACTTGCACTCTGGTGAGAAAAATGACGCAAAATTTTGGATCATCTCCAATTATTAGCTTTTGACAAGTATGATCACTAAGGCACTTGCAATAGAACACATAATGGACACATAATTAATACGTATACCATCCTCTAATTTGCAGGAGCATGTTAAATCAACTCTCTTCAGAAGTTTATAAAAAAATTTAAAATATAAAACACACATAATTTGTTAGCGTAGTTTAAAGTTTAATATTCTATTAGTTTGTTTTGCATTTATAAATATATAGTTAGTTAGTTATTTTTTTATTTTTAATCGAATAAAAAATATACAAGTTTTCTTTACATACTCTCTCAATTGTACTATCTCAATTTTATTAAATTTAACAGATATTTAAATGATATATTTAATATTAAACCTTATATCTCGTAAATCTCTACTCACTTAATCGTTAACGTCCTTTTTAGATATACTTATTTGATATAGAGAGTTAATCTAGAGCAACAGAATCTACTGCAGCATTGTATGTATTTTGACCCTATATGTTATACTATTACATTATACTAGTGAAACAAACTTTTATAATTGTTTGAATTCCTTTTATTTATGTCTTTTGAAGATTAAAAATAAAATGAATAAAATTAAATGAAAAAAATACAAGCATAGTACATGAACATAAAATGACAGGATTCAGAAAATTCCATTTCACATCAGACCAATCTCATTAAAATTTTATCAAAAGAAATTTATAGGAAAAAATTTCATCAGAAATAAATGGTTAATAATTTCTTTTGTAACATACGTATTAAGTACGTGAATCACTTAACTTCTCACTTGCACTCTGATGAAAAAATGATGCAAGATTTTGGATCATCTCCAATTATTAGCCTTTGACAAGTATGATCACTAAGGCAGTTGCAATAGAACACATAATGAACACATAATTAATACGTATACCATTATCTAATTTGGAGGAGCATGTTAAATCAACTCTCTTCAGAAGTCTATAAAAAAATTTAAAATATAAAACACACATAATTTGTTAACGTAGTTTAAAGTTTAACATTCTATTAGTTTGTTTTGCATTTATAAATATATAGTTAGTTGTTTTTTTTTATTTTCAATTCAATAAAAAATATACAAATTTTCTTTACGTACTCTCTTAATTTTATTATATACTCTCTCAATTTTATTAAATTTAACATATATCTAAATGATGTATTTAATATTAAACCTTATATCTCTTAAATCTCTACTCACTTAATGGTTAATATCCTTTTTAGATATATTTGGTTGCTATAAAGAGTTAATCTAGAGCAACAGAATCTACTGCAGCATTGTATGTATTTTGACCCTATATGTTATATTATTATATTATACCAGTAAAACAAGCTTTTATAATTGTTTGAATTCCTTTTATTTATGTCTTTTGAAGATTAAAAATAAAATGAATAAAATTAAATGAGAGAAATACAAGCAAAGTACATGAACATAAAATCACCAAGATTCAATAATCTTATTTCTACTGATCTCATTAAAATTTTATCAAAAGAAACTCACCAGAAAAAACTCCATAAAAAATAAATGGTTAATAATTTCTTTTATAATATACGTACGTGAATCACTTAATAATTTCTCATTTGTATTCAGATGAGAAAATGACGCAAGACTTTGGATCATCCCAAATTATTAACCTTTGACAAGCATTATCACCAAGGCCATTGTAACAGAACACATAATGGACACATGGATGTATATAATATCAGGGAAAGGTTTTAATT
>NC_029790.2:131237247-131240552 GCF_000816755.2 Arachis ipaensis | reverse complement strand
AAAATTGTTGTCTAATTTCTTCTTCTCGTTAAATACCATTATTGTTGTAGTAACAAATTGATTCTACAAAGGCCAAAATTGATGTTGAACTGCATCATGGTTAGTGTAACTGGGTCGCAGTCGGATACTAATGTTGCAGTCACATGGAAGCAATGTTTCGAGTTTTTGTGGGTTGAACACTACAAGAAAAAAATAATATTTGTAACAAAAAAAAGAGACCGTTGTAGTATGCCCCATTACAAAAGTTTTTGTAATAAAAAATGAAACTGTTACAATTCAAAATAATATTTTGTAACACATTTTTCTGATACAAAAAGTCAGAAATCGTTACAAAAGTGGTAACAAATTTTGATCTTCAGAATATTTTTTGTGATAATATATTTTTTCCTATTATAAAATTTTGTTACAAAATATAACTTGATTTTGTAACATCTTTCTTCTTTATTTACAAAAAAAATAATTATTTTGTAATAATTTTTTTAATACAAATTGCATGCATAATTTACTAAATTATTTTTTTAATTCACTAATATATTAACTATTTTACTAAGCAAGTCTACATTTATATAATATGTAAAAATATACATAATTCAAACATGCTTCATTTAGTTAAAATTGTTTTAAAACAAAATAACATTAGTGAGTACATTGATTAGTTCTACAAGTTATATTTCTTGCACAAGTTCAACCAAAAGTTAAATGTTCTAACATAGATTAGTGTCTCTATAAATCAAAATATTCTTGAGCCCTCAAGGTAGCATGTGGTTACCATTTTAGCACTCCTAAATAAGAAAAACCGAAACAAAAAATTAGAAACAAGAAACTAATTATAATTTTTTTTCATTAAGTTTTATCCAAAATGTTTAAAAAAAATTTGGCAGAACCTCCCCTAAAACTTGGATATTTCCACCGTCTACGGTTGCAACAAAAACAACCAATTCACTACTTATTTCTCAGTCAATACACAACCAAATTTATCAAACCAAATAATAGGATATTTATCACTTCTCAACCATGACACAAATAAAATGTGATAAATAGATCCATATACAAATTAAACTATACTAATAATATAGGAATCACCTAGGAATATGTATTAAAACCATAAGCAATTTTAGGACTACCTTTAGTTGTCTAGTTTCTTTCATTGTCAAAGCGTGCTATAAAAGAATTCACAATGACTTGTTGAGTTTCCAATTGAGCTTTCACTCGAGCTAATTCTTTCTCTTGCTGTGTTCATTGCTCTTCAAGTTTTTCTTTGAGCACATCTATTTCTTTTGTTAGCTCCTCATGGTCTTGCATTCCTTCTTGAAGTTGTGCTTGAATCCTTAACTTATTTCGAAGCTTTTTTGCTATATCTTGCACCACTTTTCTCACCTCTCACAAGTAAAAAAAACTTCATTTGGAGTGATAGGATTTTACAAATCATAGGATTCATTGATCATACAGCTAATATCATCCTGCACAATCCAATTTGTGATTTGAAAATGAAGATAAAATTTAACTTCCATGCTACAGTAAAAGAAAAAGGTTAGTAATGTTACATTAATTTGTTTAGCTTTTTCATTGACCCATTCTCCGTTATTTTTTTTATGAGTAATTTGCCGCAATTCTTGAATGTCAGGCTCGACACTAGTTCTAGGATGGTGCTGCAAATTTTTTAAAGTTTAAAATATTTAAAAATAATTCATCGAGGCACTTCCTAAACTCAAGAGTACGCCTATCAAAATTAATTCAATATTTCTTGTAATTGACCATTGGACTAATTTCTGCAGGAGACGAGAACATATAAAAGGATGTAAAGAATGGAAAAAAAAAAAGAGCAGCATGACATAACATAGCATCACAGCGACTATCACTTTTAAAGGGCTCTATGTAAACTAAATTTCGAGACGGTTCTCTATAATTCCGCAATACAAACTATCCTAATTCAATGCATTGTAAAAAACACAAAATCAATAACAAAATTGAATTAATATTTCTATATTAATAATGATGATGTAGTTACCTAACACACTCAATTCACAAACAAAAAAATTTAAGAAAACAAAAAGTATCAAAATCACCAAAAAAATTGCAAAAAATAGAATCAAAAAAATAAAACCCAGGAACAAAAAATAGAATAAAAATATAAACTCTCCAAATAACTAAAAAATTAGATTATCAACCATATTACACACCATATTTTCAACCACAATAACATCAGCAGAATCAACTAACAATATAGTTAACAATACTCAAATAAACTGCACTTACCTTCAGCAGAGAAGCAGTCGAACCAGACCAGACCACCAGTAGTCAGTAGAGGAAGGACAGCCGAATCAGACCAGCAGAGACAGCGGACGAGGCAGGATGAGCAGAGGAGCATAAACTATCCTAAGAAAAACACAAAATTACTGACAAAATTTAACCAATATTTCTTTGCTAACAAGGATAATGTAGTTACCTAAGACACTCAATTCACAAACACAAAAATATATAAAAAAAAATTAACAGAATCAAAATCACTAAAAAAATATAGAATCAAAATAATAGAACACATATACAAAAATTAGAATCAAATATCAACTCTCCAAATAACCAAAAATAAGATTATCAATCATATTACACACTAATATTTTTAACATAACATCAGCAAAATCAACTAACACTAAAGGGTTCAATATTTCAGCTAAAATCAGCAGTTTATCAACTAAAAATGTAGTTAACAATACTCAAATAAACCAAAGCTTACCTTCAGCAGAGAAGTTATCGGACTAGAGGCAGAGGCAAAACACAAAAAGAACTACGCAGAGAAGCAGAGCACGATGAACTACACAGAGAAGCAGAGCTGACAGTGACCACGAACAGCGACGGCGACCACCACCACGAAGATCACTGCGACGACGACCACACGGCGACGACGCATACGACGGGACAAAGATCACCGAAGAACACGAGGCCGCCGCACACGATACAACGGCGGAGGAGATGGTGATAGCAGACGAGACGACGACGAGGAGAACGTTTTTCGGGGGCTACGCCGGTGCTTCTTCTTCCCGCAGTATCTCCATTGCGCTTCGTGGAGTGGTAGACGGCGCAGAATATCTTCGTGGAGTGAGGCTCAAAGTAAGGGGGTGGGGACTTAGGATTTTTTACTACACTCTATTATTTTTTACACTTCTTATCTTGATTTTTTTTCTTTTATATTTAGTTACTGTTATTTATATTTATAATTTAATAAAATTTCTTTAAGTTACATGAATTAGTTTTTAGTTAATTTTAAAAATCTTATTATTAATAAAAAGTATATATTAATTTTTTAG
>NC_029790.2:131224252-131237163 GCF_000816755.2 Arachis ipaensis | reverse complement strand
AATTTAATTTTTGAAACAAAATAAAATTATTTTGAAAAAAATATATACACAATTTTTTTTACTCTTAAAGTGTTTAACATTTTGAAAAAAAAATATTATAAAATATACTTATATTTTGTGACAAATAATTAACTTGTTACAAACAATATTGAATTTTGTGACAAATTAACTTTTTTTTTACAAAACAATTGGAGTTTTTGAAACAAAAAAAAATTGTTACAAAATATTTTGATTTTTTGCAAAAACTAACATAATTTGTAACAAAATAAAACATGTTGTTACAAGATATTATCGTGTTTTGTAACAATCACTAATTATTATTACAAAAAACTATTTTTTTTATAACAATTTTAAATTTGATACAAATTTTTTGTTACAAATATTTCATTTTCTTGTAGTGCTTGTCCAAGATACCAGGTGAATTATAAATATAATCTTCTTCAATCACTTGGTTATGTGTGTAGGATTTTGAGATTTTTATAACCTAATATTTTACAGAAGGGCAGCCACTACAATTACTTTAAGTGAGTTGAGAATAATGAGTATGAAGGCTTAGATGGTGCAAAGGAAAACGGTGAAACTGATGTAGAAATGGAGAATGATCTTGTTGACTTGAAGCATTACCTATCATGGAAAATGATAAATTTAGGGACAATTCTATGATGCTGAAGGAAGAAATATTCCTCATCTACTGAAATAGCGTGGCAAGCATTCAGAATAGACGCGTGTCCGTTCCATTTCAATGAATGTGAGAAAGTAAGGGTTGCTGTTCGTGGCAGACTGACAGTGCAACCAAGTGTGGATCCTACCAATGCCAGTGGAGCTTTGACGACATTTTAAGTTTTTAATTAATCCCCTTCTAATGGATTATTATTTGCAGCAATTTATGTTTATTGATTTATATTTTATACTATTTTAATGGATAAATTATGTTATGGACTAGGTTATGTTTTTTTTGGTTCGTGGACTAGGCTTTAAGTTGAATTGGTCCTCAATGTGGAATTGTGGATTCGAAGTTAGAGTTTGTACACAATAAATATTTTTTATAATTTACTGTGAGTCGTGTGGATACTGGATAGTATTGTAATGATACGTTGTAGTTTAATGAGTGAATACCCACTCGACCCCTAACAATTATCTCGAAAGGACAACAAGGCCAAAAAAAAAAACACTCAATCCAGCTCCTGATCTTTTTTTCTGGGACTGATTAGTCCCTGTGCAAAAAAAAAAAAATAACATTGACTTTTTTTGACACATGGGCTAATCAGTCCCATAAAAATAAAGTTCAGAGGTCAGGTTGAGTATTTTTTTTTGTCAAGGGTCTCGTTGTCTTTTGAGGTAATTGTCAGGGGCTATTTTGGGTTTTTCTTTAGATTAATTTGTGAGAAATTCATTTAAAAAATGAAGTATAAGTTATGGAAAACAGTGGCTAATAAATTTTTTGTGGTTGTTAAACAATAGAAAAAATTTGGTAACAGTTATAATTAGTTAAAATTTTCTATAATTTACTTTATTTATATAATTTAACAACAATTTTATTTTTTATCTCACTCTCCTATCAATTTACTTATCATATTCTTATCAGTCTCATTTATTAATGACATTAATTATAATATCATATTTCTTACTGTTAGACATTCTTGTAATCAATATTTAATATTTTTTTATAATTTGATTTTTATATTTAAAAATACAATAAAGACTAATAATAATTATAAAGAACGGTAATGATAATGACCAATTAAGATAATGTCCAATTAAAATTTGATAAATCATGAAGAGTAACTTACATGTTATTTTAGAGGAGGTTGAGTAGCATTCACCTAAAAATTTAAAATAGGCCAAGAAATTTTACAAGAAGTCATCTTTATCATTGCAAATAGTATGACGATTGAATTAGAGTTGTGATTTTTGAATGAAAATAATTGAATTAACTGAAACAAAACCATATTAGGGTAGTTTTCAAGTTTTGTATCTTCATTAAATGATGATAAATGACTTAACAAAAATAAAAAATTAATTACAATTAACTCATTTAATATAAATTATCATTACCGTTCTTCATAATTATTATTAGTCTTTATTGTATTTTTAAATATAAAAATCAAATCATAAAAAAATATTAAATATTGATTACAAGAATGTCTAACAGTAAGAAATATGATATTATAATTAATGTCATTAATAAATGAGACTGATAAGAATCTGATAAGTAAATCGATAGAAGAGTGAGATAAAAAATAAAATTGTTACTAAATTATATAAATAAAATAAATTATAGAAAATTTTGACTAATTATAACTATTACCAAACTTTTTCTATTGTTTAACAACCACAAAAAGTTTATTGGCCACTGTTTTTCCTTAACTTATACTTCATTTTTTAAATGAATTTCTCACAAATTAAACTAAAGAAAAACCCAAAATAGCCCTTGATAATTACCTCAAAAGACAACGAGATTCTTGACAAAAAAAAATACCCAACCTAGCCCCCAAACTTTATTTTTATGGGATTGATTAGCCCCTGTGCCAAAAAATTCAATGTTATTTTTTTTACACAGGGACTAATCAGTCCCAGAAAAAAGATCAGGAGCCAGATTGGGTATTTTTTTTTCTTGGGGCCTTGTTGTTCTTTTGAAAAAATTGTTAGGGGCCGAGTGGGGTATTCACTCATTAAACTAAACGTGTCATTACAATACTATCCAGTATCCACACAGCTCACAGTAAATTATAAAAAATATTTATTGCGTACAAACTCTAACTTCGAATCCACAATTCCACATTAAGGACCAGTTCAACTTAAAGCCTAGTCCACGAACCAAAAAAAAAAACATAGCCTAGTCCATAACATAATTCATCCATTAAAATAGTATAAAATATAAATCAATAAACATAAATTGCTGCAAATAATAATCCATTAGAAGGGGATTAATTAAAAACTTAAAACGTCATCAAAGCTCCACTGGCATTGGTAGGACCCACACTTGGTTGCACTACCAGTCTGCCACGAACAGTAACCCTTACTTTCTCACACTCATTGAAATGGGAGGGACACGCGTCTATTCTGAATGTTTGCCACGTTATTTCAGCAGATGAGGAACATTTCTTCCTTCAACATCATAGAATTGTCCTAAATTTAGAAGATGAAGTTAGAGCACTTAGGATGCAACTGTATTTTGGATTAATAGTTGTGATTTTGGTGGTTATGATTATATGTATGTTCTTTAGTGCCAAGTGAAGCAATAATTAGGGTTGCACACGGATCGAATCGGATATAATATCCACATTTTTTCAAGCTAGATCCGATCCGATCCGATTCGCATACTTGCGATTGGATCGGATCGAATATCGGATATATTTGCATAATTAAAAAAAAATGTTTTAAGGCCCTTTTTCGATCTAGAAAATCTATTTTTTCACCTTTTTTAGCCTATTTACTCCTAAAATATTATCAATAAAAGTTCTCTTGAATAACAAAAAGAAAATAATAACACAAGATCTAAGTTTGATTATTCTAAGTTAAAGTACAACATAAAAAATTAAAAACAAGATATCAAAAATTCATAAAACAACACACTAAAATTCATATCACATTAGGGTTTACTTTCTTAAACTTTGTTATTTATATGACACGTGTGGATATACGGATCTGCGGATCGGATCCGCGGATATCACTGCCAAATCCGCAATCTAATCCTACCATAGTGCGGATCGGATCCAATCCAATGGCTCTGCAGATCAGATAATATTCATAAAATTCGGATCGGATGCGAATATGTGGATATTATCCGATCCATATGCAACCCTAGCAATAATGGTCAAATTGTGGATGTTGTGAACCTTGTTAGTTGTATGCTCTTATTGTATATGAACAAACTTCTGACTAAACCTTTTGATATGCTATGTTCATCTTAGTTTAGTAATACAAGACCTTCAACATGCACTATTTTTCTTGAATCTTGACCATAACATAATTTTAACAAATCACAAAAACCACATAAAATGAAGTGAAATAGGATTAGCATAACATAACCAATGGTCTATCAGTTACCATTGTTTCAAATTCAAATAACAACAGTATTTTAAGATGATAATAACATAAAAATAGAGTAGATAGTCAAATTGGTATGCTCAAAAAGCCTAACATCAGTTTGTACTAAGGTTACCATTACCTAAAGGACTATAAAAAACAGGGCTATCCAATAAACCATAGCTACCACATTGTTTACAAATGGAAACTTTTGACCCTTACAAAATAGCAAATACTAAGGCCTATACATCATGTCTTCAAGTCTTCAAGTCATGCTTTGTCTTTCTTCTTGGGAGGTTTGAATTCCGGAGTTGGAACAAATGTCATGAAGCTAGCAAGCTTCTTGACTGTTGCAAAGCTACTACTCTTGATGGTTTTAGCAGATACAACAACTGGTGTCTGAGCAACAGACTTTAGAGAGGCATTTTTCCTTGCCCTGGTATTGATGATGATGGTTTCAGTGGCTAAGAGAAGGGGGGTTGAATCTTAGCCCCCTTTTTTTATGTTGCTGACACTTGCTGAATACAGGGGAGGCTTTTCTGTTTTAGCTCGTCTCTGGACACGAGACTTTTTGTTTTTGCTCGTCACTTGCCACGAGACTTTTTGTTTTGTCTCGTCACTTGGCACGAGACATTTTAGTTTTTGCTTCTGTGCAGTAGAAAACAGAAATGGAGTAGGAGAGAAGAAATATTACACCCAGATATATCCTGGTTCAGCTGCTAAGTGCAGTGCAGCCTACATCCAGTCTCCATCACAACCATGATGGAATTTCACTATAATCAATCTGATTACAACTTGTAAAGTGCCAACCCAACTTACAAGGGGATTCCCACAGAATCATGAAACACAACATAGATGAACAAAGAAACTCTAAGACATCTATGGCTTTTTCTTTTAATTTTGCACTCTCTGCCTTTTTCCGCTCTATGGCTTTTTCATTACAAACCTCACTGTTTGCCTTTTACCATGAGACTCAAGACATGACAAAATTAAACAGAAAAATACAAAACAGAATACATTGAAGGAGAAGAGAAAACTGTTAGCTCAGGTAGCTCTGAGAACACTGTGCCTTGCACTCTCAAATTTTCTCCTTGCTTCAAACAGTGGCTGTCCACCCTTATTATAGAAGAGGGAAACCTCCACTTATTGAAGCCAAAACCGAACCAACTTCTTCCTCCTTCAACAAAACCGGTTCGGCCACAAAGAGAGAGAAGAGATAACCATGCATTAACCAACATGCAATTACCTCTAGTCCTTTTTTGATCATCACCCTTCATCAATCCGAGCTCTCCATCCTTGGCTTGCTTTCCAAGATGGATTTCTGGCCCTTGATGCTTCATGATGATGATGGCTTCATCTGCTTCAATCTCTGCCTTCAACCATCACTTCGCCACTCTAGCTACTCCCTGTGGTGGTTGAGCAGAATCAAAGACAAGCCATGCTTCAAGAATCTCCCTTGCTGGCCGAATCTTCTTCGTCCATTTTTGAGCATGAGAGGCTCAAGATACATCACCAAATCTTAACCAAATATAGTGAATATCTCAGCCACAGCTCATTTTTATTTTAGTATGTTTTCTTGCCATCATTAGCTTGATGGTCTTGATGCATGCAGCTTCTTCCTTCTGTTGGTTAATGAGCACAGCATCCATGGTTTACTGGACAAAGACCAAAGAAAGAAGAGAAGAAAGAGATGAGAGAGGGAAGAGAAATAGTAGTTAATGAAACAAGAGATAAAAGTGAATTAATTTCCCTTTCTCTTTTTTACTGACAAACGTGTAGCCTTTGTGCTTGCAATCACATCACTTGTCAATTTCTCTCTCATAGTTCCCATGTAATAAATGATAGTTGAGTGTAATTTGAAATCCAACACATGTTTGAATTTTTGGATCTGTTGAAAACAATTTGGGTTCCCTCTTCATTGTTTTCGGGTAATGCATGAGGAATTAGCATTGTATATAATTGGGCTTAGTTGCATCAAATATTAAATCTGGCCCAATTAATAACATTTGCTTTCCTGATGGATTTGGATCAAGCATTGTACACAAAGGAAAGCTTTCTTTGGGCTTGCTGTAAGCAACATTAAGCTTGGCCCAACAATATAAAATTTCAGCCACTTAGTATATAAACATGCAACAAGGCTGATTTTTAATTTGGGCTAGCAACATTTTTATTTTCTGGCCCAATAAAACCTGCACAGCAGAATTAATTTAATTAACATATCAATCAAGATTAGCTTAATAATTTTGCTGTTAATAATGTTTGATCATCATCAATTTAGTTTAGAGTTTTCCAAACCCATCAGATGACATGGAGTTTTGGAGGCCTACCTCTAATTTTAGCCTGCAGCAAACAATATTCATCATTAAATCAAACAAAACAGATTCATAATCAACTACAAAGGGTGATATTCAACAGATCCAATAGATTCATATTCAACCGATTCAATTTAAAACTGAATACAAGATAACCTGATAATCATTGGTTGAGTTATGTGATTGTTGTATCAGTAGAAGTTGAGCATCTTGACTAACAGAAGTTTCAGTCTGTTCATCTGGATTAACTGGTGGAATTAGAGGGAGTGTCTGAATGGGCTGAGTGTCAACTACATCATCTGCTTCAAGAACAAGAGCACCTTTTGGTGGTGGCACAACTGCAAGCTGCAATTGCATTAGCCTTACTTTTTCTTTTTGTAAGTTCTCTTGTTGTGTCCCACCTCTCCACAGTGCATGCACCTAAGTAGATTATACTTCCTTTTCATCTTTGTCCTAGTGCCAGTGGGTCCTTCATCCTTGTCTTTTCTTCTTTTTTTTGTTGGTCTTCCTAGTTTAGGTTTTATTGGTGGTGGAACAGGTGCAGGAGAACTAGTTTTCTCCCATAGTTCTTGTCCCTTGACGAGATTCACATTGTATTGGTACGTTCTTCTATACGTTTTCATTGTCAACCATTCATGGTAATACTCCTCAAGCCTCTTATCTTTTTTTCTTGAATGGCCGAAATTGCGTGCATGCAAGGGATTCTTATTAAAATATATGAACAAATATATTCAGCGAAATATCAAATAAGGCATCTATTCACAAATTAAAAATTAGTTAGGAGTTGAACCTGCCAATTGCCAAAACCTACAGGAGCAGGTATGGTTACCCAAGTCTACCACCATATTAGTTGTCTATCCTTGAACTTCATACAAAACCTCTTTGTCATCACTGGACCAGTGAAGAGCCTAGTTTCTGGATAACTTGATCAAAGACTCTGGCCTACTTTATTGAACCGAAGGAAGAATTCCTTGATAATTCATGAGCTTCTGTCTGTTGTCAGTCATGCTTTTCATAATTATTCTTCCCACCTCCTCTGCCAGACTCAGAATAGGCTTTCCTCTATCATGCTTGGTCTTTGCATTGAAAGATTCACAAGCGTTGTTGCATATATTGTCTACCTTTGGCCCTTCACTGAAATGGGCTTTCGTCTAGGCTTCCTTCGGCCACTTAGCTAGATAGTCCCAAGCTTGTTGATTAATCCTCTTGACTCTATTCATATTTCTTTCAAACTCGACTGGAGTTCTTGATCTTGCACACTCCCAGACCAAGTCTTTTAGGTCGATGCTGCCCCAGTTTGGAGAAGTTTCTCCACAAATGCCAAACACAAAATCCGTGGTGAATTGATGGTAGCAGTTCCTTCACTGTAGGGATTAATTCCTGCACAAACAATGAAACCTGAAAAGATATTCAGTCAGTTAAGTCCTTAAAAGAAATATCATTAAATCAATTCAGTCCTAACAAGATATATCATTAAATCAGAATGGTCCTAAATAATTAAATTGCGAGTCAAATTATTCCTCATCTTCTGCATGTCTGAGATGAAACACAAGTTATTTGCTTTGTAGTCTCCAAAATCTGTGAGGAGCAGTTCCAGAAACCATTTTCAATTGTCTTTATTCTCCATATTCACTATAGCATATGCAGTCATAAAAATGTGATTGTTTGCATCCTGCCTACGTGCAATGAGAAGCTATCCTCCATGTAAGCTTTTCAAGAATGCTCTATCTAATCCTATTAACGGTCTACACCCTGCCTTGAAACCCCTTTTTACAAGCATCAAGACAGACATAAAATCTCTCAAATTAAAGTGGATTATCAGTGATGGGAATGACACCCACTTGGACAGTAGAACCTAGATTGTCAGTAAGCAATTCATGTGCATAATCCCATATCAACCCATACTATGCAACCTCATCCCTTTCAACTATCCTCCTAGTTTTCTTAAGAGCTCTAGTTATACATGTGCTATTCAGCTTGACATTGCACTTCTTAACAAATCACTCATACACCTCCCTGTGTTTCATTTTCGGGTGCTTCCTTAGTTTTGGATACAACTTATTCACAGTCCATTCCTGAGTTGCAGCTCCATTTTTTCGCTTTCTTGCACAAGTGTGATTGTCCACTAATGTTTTTATCTGCCATGAACTATCACTTGGGTTGTGCGCATAGTATACTACCCAAGGACAGTCCTCACTCTTACAAATAATCCTGACTCTAACCTTGTCATTCTTAGTGAACTTTATATTCCTACTCCCATTGAATAGTATAATCCTACTGGCAGCCATAAAATTTTTTTGGACTTGAAAACCATACTTACCTCAAATTTTAGATCACCAAATTTGACCTTGTCATTATACTGTGGATGCATAGTTGAACCCTCGTCCTCAGAGTCTAATTGTTGATCAGAATATTCTGACTGCCATTCATCTCCCTCTGATGATCCTTCATACAATAAATCATCCTCTAAATCTGAAATAACATCAATTCACCACACAATTATAATACAAGCAATTAATTCACAAAGAACTATAATACAACAATTAAATGACCATATGCAATGAACTCATATATAATTAAATAAAGAATACATGCATCAGAGCTTTCATCAGATTCAGGCTTGGTTTGGTAAAATTTTTTCAAAATTTAAAAGTCTAATATAACCTCATATATTAACTAATTTTCAAATTTAACGCTTAAATTTATGTCTTTTATAGTATTTTTAAATTTTAAAAGCTATTTTACCAAACGTAATTATTGTTGCTTGTATTTATTAAAAATCATTTTTAAGTTGATTTACCAAACATAAATGCTATACTTTTTAAAAAGCTATCCTTTAAAAGATAGCTTTTATAAGCTACTTTTAAAAAGTAAAAACTTTACCAAACTAAGCCTCAATATCCTCACAGCTAGAGTCATAAGTGTCAATAGCTTTGTCCCTTTCTCTGTCAGTAGCAGACCTATGCTTCTCTCTAAGATCCACTTTCTTAGCCCTTGAAGATTGTTCTCTATCAATTTCATTATCACTGTCACTACTGTATAGAAAATCTCCCACAACTTTTGGAGGCTTGTATAAACTATCTTCAGCACTCTTATATGAATCATGACAGTCAGTATCATTATCAACTGGGGTTGGCTTAACTTGCCTTTCAGATCTTGTTTTGCTTGTACCTTTGACTTTCTGGTTCATGTTTTTAGTTGGTGTAGGATTGGCAGAAACTTTAATAGCCTAGGGTTTGGTCCAAGGCTTGGGATGATGGATGGGCTTACGTATAGGTTTAGGTGTGAGTTGAGGTTCGGGTTGATGCGTGGACTGAGATTTGGGTTGAGATGTGGGCTGAGGAGTGGGCCTAGGTTTGCGTTGAGGTGTGGGCTTAGGTCTCAGTGTGGACTAAGGTGTGGGCTTAGGTTTTGGTTGAGGTGTGGGTTTAGGTTTGGGTTGAGGTGTGGACTGAGGTGAGGGTAACTTGGTGGGCTGAGAGTTGTTCCTTTTTGGCTGAGGAGATTTTTTTGTGATCTTACAAACTGGATGAGACATTGCTTTATTGTGGTCCTTATTCAATTTTTCTGGAGGTTCAGGGATGCTTGTTGCATAAATTTTGGGTTGGTTGGAAATTGTTGTAAATCATCATCATGCTCACTCATACAGTCGACCACATGTAGCTTAGAAACTATATGCTCAAAATAGATGTTTATGAGGTTATAATTCTTCCTACAATCCTACCAAAGCCAACAGATCAGCATCATTTTCTAGCCTCCTCAAGCCATCATCCATATGTGTTCCAAGAACCTTCTGCAAGCAATTGTTCATCTCAACATATCCTAACTCCTTATAATACCCCTTCACAAAAAATACATCTAGAGTGTCAATTTCAACCTTTATTAATACTTCAGTATTATCTGGTTCATAAAACAGATATCCTGATTCATCTATTTTGAACTTTTCACTATAGTGAAATACAAAGGTCATAGGGGACCTTTCATCTGCAACCAAAACAACAACACACTAAATTATTAGAAACTAAAAATAAAAATAAAACACACACACATGCAGCTATATAGACCACAAACATTGTTCTCAAATGTCAGAAAACAGAGTCATTCATGGGTCACAACGTAAACCCTAAACCTAAACATATTTTCCATACCTTAACATTACAAACAGTAACAATGGGTTTCCAATGATCATAGATACACGTTAATGAAGAGACAAAAGCACAATCGCTTTCAGAAAATAACGAAAAAAAGGTAACCTACCTCTCACACAAAGCGATTGTGTGCACTCTTCGCTTGACCAACGTTGTTGCAAAACTGTCACCTTCAACTCCAACACAATGTCGTCGTCGGTCTGCGCCGATGGTTGCCGTTCAACGCTTCTTCTTTGTCTAGGTGAGAACCAAAGAAGAAGGATGAGATTAGAGAGATGTTTTGTTTCGAGAAGAAGGATGGTATGGACTGGAATGAAACAGGGTTGGAAAATTAAGCGTTGTAAATGGTGACTCAAACAAAACGATGCCGTTAAAGCTTTTGCTGACATGTCACACTAATGGCCAAGTAAGTAAATGGTCACGTCGTTAGTCATATAATAGATGGAAGGACTAATGTGACCATTTTTAAATTTTTTGAGAACGATTTTGATTAATTTAATCTTTCGAAAGTCAATTTAGAGATTGAATAATCTTTCATAAACCAATTTGACTATTTACTTATAGTTTAATACTTCGATGATTATGTTCATATATGATAATAATTTAATATACATCCGCAAAACAAGCATAATGCATAACTAATATCTAAAAATATAACTTTAAAATACGACATAAGAAAAATTAATAGAAAATGGTAATAAAAAGATTGGTTTATATACGTACATAATAGATATAGTAAATAAATACGGACAATAATACAGTAATAACAAAAGAATAAATAGTTAAATTTATTCTTGAAATAAAAAATATCGTTTTCTAAATTAATCTTTAAATTTTTTTAATTAAATTTATCTTTTAAAAATTTTAAACAAATTCATTATATATTCCAATATTTTTTACAACTAAACTTAATTAAGTTGACCCAAACTTAATAAAAATTATTTTTATTACATACAGCGTATACACATGTGTTTCATTAATGTAAATATATCTTTCTTCGTCTTCGCCTTTCTTCATCTTTTTTGTGTTTTTCTTTCTTCTTCTTCGCGTTCTTCTTTCTTCTTCGTCGCGTTCCTCTTTCTTCTTCGCGTGTTTTCTTTCTATCATCATTCTTTTATTGTTGCTGATGTTGCAAAAAGAATTATGAAAAAATGAAATAACAAGAAGATGAAAAAGAAGCAGTAGAATATAAGGAGGAGAAAGAGAAAGTTTTGAATTATGCAAAATTTATCAGAATAAAAATATATCGAAAATTTCTTAACAAATACGGATAAATTTCTTAATTTTTACATTGAAATTTTGTTACAAAAACACAAAAATATCTTCTTTAATGTTGCATTTTTTCTTTCTTTTTTCTTTTTTTCTTTCTTTCTTTTAGTTTAATGAATATAGATTCATTGTTTTTATTATTCTTAAGAGAGTAAAACAAGAAGAAACTTGAGAAGGTAAAACAAGAAAGAAAATATGAATAAGAAAAAAAAGAAGATGATGATGATGAAAAAGAAAAAGAAGCAGTTGCAAGACCTAGAGTAATTTATCATGGCCTAACGCAAGTAGTTATGGAATGATTAACACTTTAGTACTACGACATCTCATTAGTATGTTAATGTGCAGAAATAATAAGATAAACTGTGTGTTTTTTGGTCAGGTTGTAGATAATATTCACCCTCACCTTGAAGAAGGAAGGGTTGGACCCCTGACAAACCCCAATTTGAGGATTTATCTTGTGATGATTTCAGGGGTTTTATCAATGATTCCACACACTTTCCATATGAAAATACAAGATTTTGCATTCCTTCCCTAGTTTTGCCTCATGAATGAAAACATGCTTGTTTTGCACTAAAATAGATACATTTCTAATCTTCTCTTGATGCCATTCGATGGCGTGACTTGTGTGTTAAGCGGTTTCAGGATATAGAATAGGAATGGACCGAAAGAGAGAAGGAAGACGGGTACAAAGGAAGGAAGCATGAGGATTAAGCTTTGAAGGTTTCCGCATGGGCGCGTGCGCGCACCTGGCGCGCCCGCACGGATAGAGCAACGCGAAGCCAAAGCCAAGAGCCGGCTTGAGAAGCGGCTAAGCCAGGATCTTCATGGGCGCATACGCGTACATCACGCGTCCGCGTACATTACAAGACGTCTCAACGGCGCGCGCGCGTGCCTTGCGCGTGCGCGCCGATTTGCGAATATGATTTTTTTAAGAAGTCACGTGACTTAGGCGTGGAGGCAGTTAAGGATCCTACTTGGGATCACTTCGAACCTTAGAGGGAGAAGAAGAGGGTTTTTCACATTGATTGAGAGAGAAGAGAGGTTTTTTTCCCTTTTATAGATCTAGATCTTCTTTACTTGATTTTCACAGGAATTGGGAACAAGGAAACCAGAAGAATTCGAAAAGGGCGGTTCCACAAAGAGGTTCTCACCT
>NC_029790.2:131216958-131224247 GCF_000816755.2 Arachis ipaensis | reverse complement strand
GCTAGGACTTGTGACTCAAGTTGATTACTTTCATTTGACCTTCCTCTATACCTAGGGGATAACTAAATGGAGCAATGCCTAATTGTTGTCAACATTGAATGGACTATAAGGATAGGATTTCTAATGCCAACCCTAAGCCAAGTCTTTTAATAATTGATTGTTTGTTTCTCATTGCTTTGCTAAAACCTTCAAAGAATTCCAACAAAGCTTACTAGATCAATAAGATGCACACTTTGGCAATTCCAAGGGAGAACGACTCGGGAGACTAGTACTCTCGGATATAGATTGTAGATTTGTTTGATGAAGGATTTTGCGTCGGTTTAGACTATACTACGATTGATCATTTGATAATTTCTATACCGGCAAAAATCTATTTGTCAACCCCTCATTGTTGTGTTGAGTTTTGAATTATGCAGAACTTATCAGAATAAAAATACACCAAAATTTCTTAACTACACATAAATTTATTAATTTTTAACCGAAATTATTTAATGATTGCGATACGCAAACTCAGTTAGAAAACAAGCACACAAATAAGATTGAATCATGAACAAAAATACATCCAAATTAATTTTGGATCAGACAACGTCATTAATATGACAAAAATTCAACGATAACAATAATAATAACGATGATAACGATAAAGAAGATGACGATGACGATAATGATGATGACGATATAATAATAACGATGATGATGATGAAGGAGGAGGAGGAAAACGAATGAAATTAGAAAAAGAAATCAAATGAAAAAAGAGAAGAGGAGGAGAAGGTAGTGATAACGATGGTGACGACGATAATGAAAGAGAAGAAAGGAAAAAAGAGAAGAAAAAATAGCAGCTGAGATGTTAGTAAGAAGAAGAGGAGAAATAGGAAGAGGAGGAGAAGGAGAAGAAAACAGAAGAAGGAGAAGACACGTTATTAACAACTTGGTTAGATTTAATTAAGTATTTTGTTTGGATGTAGAGATTTATTCGATTTTAAATTAGTCATATTAGTCTTTTCATAACTTTTGATACTCAAGACAACAAAATTTATTGATATAGTATAGGTAACATCACAAAACATACTAATAGTCTTAATTGAATACTAAGTTTATGAAATTAAATTAAATCAATTCTAAATTAAAAAAATTTAATAGTTCAAGATTTGTTTAATTTAAAATTAATTTAATCTAATGAATAATTTAATTTTAAAAAAATTTAAAAGATCTATTTAAAAAATAAATATTTTTTTAAAATGAATTCAGAATTTGACTATTTATTCAACAACCAAATAAAATAAAACACAGCTGGAGCGGGTAATGTAATAAATGAGCGCCATGAGTAGAAGGTTACGTGCGTTGAACTATGTATGACTCTGACCACTGGTATGCTTTTGGATATATAATAAAAAATTTATGAAACAACTATAATATAGATTAATTCTTTTTATTTTTAATTTTAAATTTTAAAAAATTTAAATAATAAGAATTTTTTTTTTAATAACAGACAAAATCAATTATATATAGTATATACACACTATAAAATCTAGAAGTATATGATTTTTTAAAGAGTTTAAAATTTGAATCGCATTTTATATCTAAATCTAATTTCGTAGGCATAAAATTAAGATTTTTATTTAAATAAAAGAATTTATGATTTATATTTTTCTTTATGCTTTTGCGGATTATTAGGAATTTTTTTTTTGACAAGTCAACAAATGATGAGTATTTTCTTGTTGATGTGTATCTTTTAAAATTTAATTCAACTAGGAACTAAAACTTTTTTAAAATCTGATTTTTACATACCACATCTCCGTTATCTGTAGTTAAACTTTCCTATGTAATTGGTTAAATGTAATAACTAAAGGTTTTATTGTATTTATAAATAAGTTATTTAGTTCAAAGTAATTTTTTTGGATTAAGCATATTGATCTATGTTCTAAATTTTTTTTAGAGGCCAAACAGTTTTTTCCACGTCTTAAAAAGCGATTTTTTTTAGATGTTAAGCTCTTTAACCCACAATCTAAGAATTAAAGCAGTTAATTTTTTTAAATGCCAAGAGGTAGAATTAAATATTTTTTAATTATGTCCTTATCTCTTTTTTTAAGGTTTGATCTATTTTCTTCTCTTGTTGGCACCATTTTCATGCCTCTCAATCTCTCTTTTTTGATAAAAATCTAAAATAGTTTCTGACAATTATTTTGAAAGACAACGAGGTTTTTGATAAAAAAAAATCTAATTCGATTCCTGACAATTATTTTAAAGGGACAACGAGACCTTTGTGCAAAAATAAAAGTCAATGTTATTTTTTTAGCATAAAAACTAATCAGTCTAAAAAAAAATCAAAAACCAGATTGAGTGTTTTTTTTTTTAGAATCTCATTGTCCTTTCGAAATAATTGTCAGGACCGAATAAGGTATTTACTTTTCTTTCTCGAACCTACTCTTAACAGTTCAAGTCGAGACATGCTTTATTCCTCAATCTTATAGCAAATATTCTTCGACTCCTATAGTCGCCTGATGTTAGTTTCAAATATAGAGTCGTATATTCACCAAATGAAAATTTTGTGTGCAAAGATTTCTTCCACCAGGTTTGAAACAGCCATAGGTTCAGTAGCCATTTTATTGCATGGATAATAAATTGAGAAAGAAGAGAGTAGTAGTAGTGTAGATTAGATGTGAGGAACTAAAATGTGGTATGTGCTGAAGAATTTATAAGGCAAGTTTCTTTTTTCATGAGCTCTTTGGAATGCTACCTTGCTCCATGTTGGTCGTAGTAGCTGGACCAGCATGGTAAACAAGGATTGTCAGATGAGATTCTTCAACTACAACTATCAAAATGGGCCTTCTTGGACCATCATTTTTGTCACTACTTGCATGCAATACTCTTTCGAGATGTAAGAATCATCTCATTCAACTTCATCACAAATCCCTCCATAAATTTAGAGAGTATAGGTTTAGTTAGTGTTTGGTAGAAAGATAGAACTGAAAGACAGAGACTAAGAGAAAGAAACTGAAATAAATTTTAGTATTTTGTTTAGTGTAAATTAGTAGACAAAAATTGAAATAAGAATAAAGTTTTAATTTAATTTGTACAAAGAGTAAAATTAGAATTAATTAATTGAAATGAGAGTGTTTTAGGTATAAAATGTTATTAAAATTTCAGTTTCTGTCTCTAAAAATTTTAGTTCTCTCTGTCCCTAACTTTTTGGAAGTATTAAAATACTAAAATTTTGAAGACAAAAACAAAAATTTTAGTATTAATCTCTGAACCAACAAACATAATATTAAATCTTAGTTTTCCAGTCTTTATCTCAATACCTCAAAACCAACACTATCTTACAGTTATATAATTTCAATATCATCTCAATATTTATAATCAGTAGCGTGAAAAATTCGCATATTTAGCCAGCTCATCATCATCATTATGCCAACAAGAGTTTAATCTTTTTTTTTTTACAATGAATTTAAAATTTAATTCATTCATAAAAAAACATACTAACCAAAATTTATTTATTAAAAATAATTTAATATTTATATTAATTAATTACTAACCAAAATTGCTAAAATATACTACTCCCAATAATTTCTGAAATAATATTGATATTGACCCAAAAACTCAATCAAATATTATAACAATGTAATCAAATTTACTTTATATTTATAATCAAAATTCACAGATAATATAATCATCAAAATACGATCGAATAAAGGTATAAAAATAAAATACAATAGTAGCTAATATTTTTGTGTTAATAAAAAATTATATAAAGTACCAAAAGTTGATGCATCAGAAATATGTAAACATGAAGCAAACTAATAATATAACCACAGCAGAGAAAACAACAAAAAGACCTTCAAAAAGATAGAATCTATTTGACAAAATGACCAAACAAAGGTGATATACTCTTAGAATGGCTCTAAAGATCATATTTAATTTCAACACAATTTTTTTGGAAACATAATTAAAAGAAATAAAATTTTTTCATCCTTAAAATCTAATAATTTATTTTAGTTAAGTAAGTTTTTTTTTTTATGTTATTTTTATCAAAACGATGAAAAAAAAGGAAATAGGTCTAAAGAGCAAAGTTTGCATTGATTATTTTTCTATCCATCTTTCAAATAATTATTCCAACTCAAAAATTAGATCAAATGTACAAGTCATTTATCACTTATAAAAACCAATGACTTTTTTTTTTCTATTATTCTTGTTGAACTAATAATATTTTTTAGGTGTTTTTTCATTTTCTTTTTGGAGTAATTTTTTTCAATGTCTTAACCTTTTAGGTGCAAATGTTGTAATTTACTCTAAAAAGTTTAATTATTTTTTTGGTAAAAAATATTGGATTTTCATTACAAAAAATTTGAATTCTTCATATAAAAATTTGATTATTTTAGTACTTGATTATTTCATTAAAAAATATAAAATACAAGTAAATATATATAAATATGTAGGGACTTATTTTTAATATTCTTAGAATTTTTTTTTATAAATATAATATCACTTTGATTGAAAAGTAGCATACTTTATAAGAAATACTAATTTGGCACCTAATATATTAAGCAATACAATATTGGATTAAGGAAGTTGTATTGTCATACTAAACCGTATATAATGCTATCGTATTTTTCACTTTAACTATATTTAAAAATGTGAATATATATTAACAATACACTAAAAATTTGTATTTATTTCTATGATCATAAAAGGTGAAATATGACCACGTCAAAAATAAAAAGATAAAATATGACCATTTCAAATTTATCTACACGGTAAAAAACACAAATAAACCAATGAAGAATAGTTATTACATGAATAAGCCAAATTGAAGATTGATTCACGAATGAGCTAAAGTATACTTATATGTAATTCGAACCTATTTGGTTCGAACTCCAATTGCATATAAATCGAATCTATTTAGTTCGAACTAGACATACATAATTTGAACCTAATTGGTTCGAATTACTATGGAATAAGTGTGAATATATTACGTGCATGGGATTGTAATTGAAATGAAACAAATTTAAAATGTTGTAATTTAAAATGTTGTATAACTGAAAATTAGAATTAAATTAAAAATACACTTTATATATGCAACTTGAGGATTATTTAATTTTATTCTTAAATTTTATTTATTTAACTTTATTTAATTTTAATTTTATTTTATTAGGATTTAATTTTCTTTAATTAAATTGAAATAAGGATAAAATTAACACAAAATAAAATGTTGAAAATAAATCTAAACGAAATGAAATTTAACATTAAAAAATTAAGACAATTAAAGATATAAAATATATTTTTCTCTTACAAAATTTGTAAACCAATTATTAAAAAAAAAGTTAAAAAATATTTGATTTTAGAAACATTTTTTAACAACGCAGAAAATTAAAACTAAACAGAGACTAATATATTTAAAAAAAAAAAGCCTATTTTATTACAATAAGTGATAAGTAAAGTACAAGTTATATTAGAAATCAGAAGAGTACACTAACTATAATTTAGAGAAGTTTAGAATTGATCTTAAAGATATTTTTTATAAACTTTATATAATAAATAATTTTTTCGTATATATTACACCATTTTAAATTTGTTCCATTTCAATGAATATATAATTTATTACAAACATTTTTTAATGTCAATAAAAAATTTGATTTTTATCTTTTACGTGTATATTTCTTTAGCTCATCGCTGTTTCTAGAGATTATATAGTTAAATATTGGAATTAAATTAAAAATACACTTTATATATGCAATTTGAAGATTATTTTAATTTTATTCTTAAATTTTATTTTATTTAACTTTATTTAATTTTAATTTTATTTTATTAGGATTTAATTTTCTTTAATTAAATTGAAATAAGGATAAAATTAACACAAAATAAAATGTTGAAAATAAATCTAAACGAAATGAAATTTAACATTAAAAAATTAAGACAATTAAAGATATAAAGTATATTTTTCTCTTACAAAATTTGTAAACCAATTATTAAAAAAAAGTTAAAAAGGATTTGATTTTAGAAACATTTTTTAACAACGCAGAAAATTAAAACTAAACAGAGACTAATATATTTAAAAAAAAAAAGCCTAATTTTTTATTACAATAAGTGATAAGTAAAGTACAAATAAGATTAAAAATTAGAAGAGTACACTAACTGTAATTTAGAGAAGTTTAGAATTGGTCTTAAAGATATTTTTTATAAACTTTATATAATAAATAATTTTTCTGTATATGTTACAACATTTTAAATTTGTTTCATTTCAATTATAATTCCATGCACGTAACATATTCACACTTATTCCTTAGTAATTCGAACCAATTAGGTTCGAATTATGTGTGTCTAGTTTGAAACAAATATGTTCGATTTATATGTAATTGGAGTTCGAACCAAATAGGTTGAAATTACATATAAATATGTTTTGGCTCATTCGTGAATCAATCTTTAATTTGACTTATTCATATAATAACTATCCTCCATTGGTTTATTTGTATTTTTTACCCTTATTTACAAGATATAATTTGTAATCAATTTAGAGTCATGGACAGAAAGCTTAACATCTTTTTTAATTATATCCAATCACATTTTTTCGAAGCTTGTTTTTGGTTAAATACGTTCCTTTGGACTAGTTATAGGCTTATAGCAACAAGCAACAAGTGGAGAGATTTAAATTGCATTCTCCCTAAAGATAAATAAAAAAGAAAAAAAGATAAGGTACTTAAATTATATATTAAGTAAATTAAAGTGGAGAAATTTAAATTTGTCCACATTGAGTCAATATAATCGAAATCCTAATAGAATCAAAGCAAATTAATTACAGTAACGGCAAAAAATTATAATTAGCTATCAAAAAGAGTTTTAATTTTTAAATAATTATTCAATCTTATCTTACAAGATCATAAAAAATAATAACAACTTTTTAAATTTATTATTTAAAAAATCATTTAAATACATTTTAGTTGAATTACTTTATAAGAAGTTTTNNNNTTAAAATTAAATTGATAATTAAATCAATGAAAAAAATATAAAAAAAAAATAGAAAATAAGATAAAATGGGAAATAATATGAATGTATTATAGATTATTAAATTATAAATGGAAGTGCCACGTGTGAAAGAAGAGTGTTATTACTTATTATTAGTTAGGAGTATTAGGATTGAAAGAAAGGAAAGAGAGTGTGAGAAGAGGGTGAATGAATGAATAGAATTAGGGAAAGGACCCCACAGAGAAAGGCTTCTACTACTAATATAACAAAAACAAACAAAACAAAGACCAACAACAAAACACACGAATAACTGGGAATCTTGGGAATCT
>NC_029790.2:131209745-131216876 GCF_000816755.2 Arachis ipaensis | reverse complement strand
CACGCAATCCAACCCCTTCTCTCTAATCTTTATCTATCTTTCTCTTCCTATATATATATAAACCACATCTTCATCGCAGTTACCTACTTTTCTCTTTTTATTCTCTCTTTTTCTCTTCTCTTTCTTCAAAAAACCCACACTGCCACAAAACTCTCACTCAAGCGGTTTCTTGTTACGGGTATGCTCGGAGCTTTGTCGCGATGGCAATAGATGACTGGATGAAATTGGCTATGGCAGACGACTCTGTCGTTGCCGACCTTCTCGTTAAGATAAAGCACTCTGAAGGCAAATCGCTTTTCACGTTGCCGACGCCGGTGCTTCCAAGCTGGGGAGCTAGAAAGAGGCGGAGCAAGCTTGAGGCCGCATCTCGCGCCGCCATACTCGCCGCCGCCGCCGCCGTCAATTCTTCTAGGAAGAAGGACGAGGTATTGGACGATACGGAGGAGGATTCTACCAGATGCAGCCCTACGACTCCGCTTTCTTGGAACGGAAGCGGCGCTTCCCCTTCCTCCGCCGCCGACGGTTTTGACGACTCTAGAAGCCCTACTCACAACAACACCAGATCCAAGGTTCTCTCTCTTTCTCTCTCGCTTTCTCTCTCTCTCTCTCTCTCTCTCTCTCTCTCTCTCAATCTCCATCCCTCTCTTCTATCTCTCTCTGTTTTGTTCTGTGTATCAGAACTCAGAATCGTGTTGTTCTGACCGAAATGTCCCTAAGGAAGCGCGCGAAAATCGTCGGGGCTGATATCGGCGGCTACCGGCGGTTTACAGCGGTTTCATGTCACTGATTGGAACATTCTTTCCTTTGGAACGACGTTTTCCTTGCGTTTTGACTATTTTGCCCTTCGTCTATCGCCGAATCTACATCTTTCTTTCTCTGTTTTGTTTTCCTTTCTCTCTTCATATGGGAGAACCCGAAGTGTTTTCGGTTCTCCCCAATCTTTGCATCGTTTTGTGTCAGTTGCTGACGGTTATATCCGTCATCTTGCAATTTTTTCTGTTAAAATATTTTTCCCCCTTTTTTTTTTTATCTTTAAAATGTTTACTTAAATATTTTTTTATCAATTTTTCTGATCGCCGGTGGCGCGTTGGATTATTTATTCCCTTAGGTTTTCCTAATTATTTTAATTTTTAACTTCTTTCAATCCCGATTTCCTTTTTTGATTTGACGAAAATACCCCCGGATGCATGCGGCGTTTTTTCCGTGTGCAGGGGAGAGGAGAGGAAGAAGAAACCGGATTCACGTTTTCTTCTCGCCTCTTTCTGTGGTCACCTCAGCTGCCACCGATGTTTCCGTCTGATTTGACCGAAACACCCTTGTAGACCTGTATAAGATTCCAGAGACCCTAGTTATAATTTATAAAAGGAAGTTAAGAAAGTAATTGAAAAAAAGGCCGTGTTGTTGTACTGTTAATCGGCCATCCTCAGAAATTTCCCATATTTTTCCCGGTTATTAAATTGCGAAAAAAAAAAGTAGTGTTTTTGGTGAAATTCCGAAGTGGAAGCCTGGGCATTTTAGTAATTACAAATATTGGGGGCGGGTCAGTGGGACCCTGTGACTTAGATGGAGATGGGTCCAGATATGGAAAGAAGAAAGGGTGGCTTCGGCGATGGAGATAGGTTAGATAGGTTCTGCGTTTCGTTGAAGTTAGTGTCGCTTATGCTTTATATAAGGAGAGAACATGAGGGAAAAAAAAAAGGAAAATCCTCTGCGACATGGCTCAGTGGATCTATCCTTTTGTTTCAATTGTTAAATGATTTGATATATAATCTAATATAATCTCAATTTCTACCATCTCTGTATAAGGAAAATCTTTTCTGTGTTTATTATAAATTGAGAATTATATAGATATTGGGTTTTTTTATTTTTCGGGATTCCAATTCTGGAATGGTGGTGATGGTGTTGGTGTGAGGGAAAGGGGCAAGATGAGAGACGCACATCACATCGTCACAGTTTGTAGAGGGGTCCAAGCGTCTTTCAATAAGCGGTGCAACTTGGACCATTAATTTTTGTTTTTTTATTATAAAGTACAAAAACTCCATATATTAATTCAATTAAATATATATTATAGTATCGCTTTATATTTAAAGCCGCTGAGTTGGGAAGAAGCCATTGGAGCGAGGTTGTTCACGAGATCTTAAATTGAAGATCACTGAAACCTCTCAACAAACCCCATTGAATTCGGATTGGATTGGATTGGATTGGGTAAAAAGGATGATTTGGGAGGGGGTTTTGTTGCAAAGAATTTCAGAATGGAATAATAATGAGGCACGTGATGATAGATCAAGTCACGTGTGGACTGAAAAGAGGAGAGCGTCACGTGCCACCGCGTGACGGTGGACTTGCAGTGGCATCACCTGGTGGTGGTGCCATTAGGGTTTTTTAGGCGGTTCGTTAGATACAAGGAGATGAAGGATGTGATGTAGGTTCATTTCATTTGCCTTATAAGCTGAGCTGTATCCTAGCTTCGATTATATCTGACCATGTCTTTCTTTGTCCCTATTAGTCTTCTCTATCTCAGGAACATTTGTCTAATTGTCTTTCTAATTATTTTTTTTCTTTAATTAAATATTTAAATATTTGATCTTCTATTTTATAATTATTACTAATTATTAGCGGCAAGCGTCAAGTAACGTGCTTATCTTGCAAGCCAGTTTTCTTAATTCTGGGGAACCAGAAAGTTCGTTGTCTCTTCCTAACTTTGAAGAATTCAACGTTAACTTTCTTCCTCCTTTTGCGTTGCTTGCTTCTATCTTTGTATGATTTAGCCGACAAAGTTGGTTGGTGACCTCCCTTTATTTGGTTCCTTTGTGATTTTGGAGCTAATATCTTCTGATGATTGAAAATTTCAGGCTACTGCTACAAGTGAATATACAAGCAACTCTGCATCCAACAAGAAATGTAGAAGGAGAAAGGTGAATCTAGTTTGACAATTGTCTTTGACTTTATATGGGAATCATGGTCAATGGTTTCTGGGTTGACTTTTCAGAGCTCTTTCACTTTCATCCATTACCTCATGAAAATAAATTTATTATGTGTACTCAATTTGTTCTGTATACGGAGCCAATATCCGACGGTAGAAAAGTGTACGGCTATGGCTGTTCGGTGTACAAGACTAGATGAGTAGGCATAATACTATTTTTTTCAATGAATAATATATGTCCTTGTCATGTCACACGTGTGTTGTTAACTAATGACTTGATTTTGTTTCATCTTCTAGACGTTTTCGCAACTTCAAGAAGAGGAAAGCTCCCTGCTCCGGGAAAAAATATATTTAACAAAGGTATCAACGTGATTATCTTTTTCCTCCATTAAGAAAAGTGATCTTTCTGTTTCGGGGCAACTGGCTTGTGTGCTAAGCGCTTCTTTTTCTATTCTAATATAACTCCCAATTTTGCAGGAGATTGCAAATGTCAGTGCATCTTGTAAGGCACAGAGAGCTAGAAACGAAAGCCTAAAGAGAATTAAGGTAAACTTCAAATGTCTTAATCTAAGATCCTATTCATGTTTAATGCAGTAATTTTCAGATATCCCAATAGCTCCTTTCTTTTGGGGAGAATCTTCTTTGCTTACCCCAATCTTTGGTTTGTTCCCAGCTTGACTTGGGTTCCGCACCTGATGGATTGCCGCATCCAAATTCTGACCAACCCAAATGGACGGCGATAACTTCCATTGCCGCTCAAGGTGATACCATTGCCGCTCAAGGTGATACTGATACTCTTCCGCAACCACAAACAGCAGAATCAGCCAGGAGTGTTTTCTTGGTACCAGATCTAAATATGATGCCGTCCGAGGATGATTCTTACATGGACATCCAGCGCGGGATGAGTTGAGAAATGCCACCATGACAACAGTTCATCCTCCATCATGCTGGACTCCCGAATGTTTGAACAAGCTGAGAAACTCCCTGTTTTCAATCAGAGGCTTCGCATGGTGCAAGGTTTGAACAATTGTGGAACACTGTACAGGCCAATAGTTTTTGTGAGGCTCTAAATAATAGCAAAAATTAGAAAGGAAGTCTTGAATGGGACAAACAAACTTGATCTGTCTGCCAACTCTACTGAAGGAAGAAGTGGCAGTCATGAATTAAGTTTTTTTTTTTTAATTCTTTTTTTCTTTGTTAGTTCTAGAATTAGAGGGCTATATAGGTGATGCATAAGTAACAAGTTCCTTTATTACTAAATTTCATATGGGGTATTTGACCTCTTTGCCTTTGAAATTTCAAAACATTTCAACCATATAAGATGTATCATTCTTTGTAGGTCAAATATCTCGGTTTTATTCGATAGTTACACTTAAATTATCCAAGTTCATGTGTCATCCGTGAGATATAAGGATGTTTTCCGGTGTGAGATATTAGAGGATAATTGACCAACAATAAAACATGAAGTGCCGTGCAATTCACCAATCATCAAGGATACCATCTAATAAATGGGAAGAGCAAGAACACAAATTAGTTGGACAACACAATTATTTATTGTCTTGAAATGTTTATCAAGCAACTAACTTTTGTATCTTGTAGATAGCACTCTACCTCTTAGATAACTTCACATCAGAACACTAATTCTTATCACCTATAGAATGAATTTGGTATAAATAAATGCTCCATTTTTAAGTGTGCTGGCTCTGGCCTCTTAGCTCTATTATTGTTAGTTGTGCTGGCTGGCTCTGGCCTCGAGGTTCCTTTTGCAGAGGTGGAAGATTTGTTTTTCACATAATTGAAGGCCTGATTGTGTTGGCGAAACCTTATCTTGAGATTAAAGATTTTATGTAAAAACAAATTTTGCAAGTTTTTGCAAGCTCGTTTGGTGGCATAAAGCAATTTTTGAACCCAAAAAAAGAAAAGGGGGAGTTACACATCCATGTAACCAAGTTGGCCCAATCTCAAATAGAGTCACGCGCATTAATGAGTGAAAATACGTGTTCGTTCATTATGAAAAAATGTTACTTCTTCCTCAGTTCTTCTTCTTCTCTTCTCTCGCACGCTTCTTCTTCTTCTCACGATCGTTTAAGCACGGAGTGTCTTCTTCTTCTTCTTCGCATTCCTCCTCCTTCTCATTTTCCTCCTTTTTCGCGTTCCTTCTTCTTCACGTGTTTTCTCCTTATCGTCATTCTTTTTTTGTTGTTACTGCTGTATTTTTTTGTCTTTTTCTCCTTCTCTCTCTGGTGAAGAAGCAGTAGAAGGTGAGGAAGAAGAATTTTGAATAGTGCAGAATGAACCGAACACAGTACTCATGGTGAACTGAACACAGTACTCATGGTGAAACAATTGTATAGTACTCAGTGAACGAAACATAATCCATTATATAAAATCAAATTCAAACAGTTTTCTGAAGAATGAATCGAACATAGTACTCATGGTGAACCGAACACAATACTCATGGTAAACAATTGTATAGTACTGAGTGAACGAAACATAATCCATTATATAAAATCAAATTCAAATAGCTTTCTGCAGAATGAACCAAACACAGTACTCAAGGTGAACCGAACACAGTACTTATAGTGAACCGAACACAGTACTCATGGTGAACCGAAAAATTATGAACCCTTAAACACTGAACCCTGAACCCATAAACCCTAAATCCCTAAAACCTAAAGCCTAAACCCTACACCCTAAAACTTAAACCCTAAACCCCTAAAACCCTGAACCCTAGACCCCTAAACCCTCAACCATGAACATGGTGAACCGAAATTAATACACGGGGCGAACCGAAAGTTTGAAACACACTGAACCCCTGTACACTGAACCCTGAACCCATAAACCCTAAACCCTAAACCCTAAACCCTAAAACCCTAAACAATGAAACCCTATCGTCATTCTTTTGTTGTTGATCTAGATTGCCTTCGTCGTTCTCCTATGGTCGCGTTCATCTTCTCGTTTTCTTATTTCGATCTGGTTGCATTTATCTTCTTCCTATTCTTCTTCGTTTTCTTTTTCGATCTGCACTTCTGAATCAAAACAATAAATGACTCAACTTCAAATCAGGAGAGCGATTTGGATTACTCTTCTAAAACGAATCAAACTAACAAAGTTTGGATTATTCAATTTTGAATTGAATTAAATGGACGGAGGTGTACTGAATTGAATTGAATTGAATTGACAATATGTAAATTGTAGGCAGAGTTATTTGAATTTGATTTTATATAATGAATTATGTTTTGTTCACTCAGTACTATACAATTGTTTCACCATGAGTACTGTGTTCAGTTCACCATGAATATTGTGTTCGGTTCATTCTGCAGAAAGCTGTTTGAATTTAATTTTATATAATAGATTATGTTTCGTTCACTCAGTACTATACAATTGTATTGTGTTCGGTTCACCATGAGTACTATGTTCAGTTCATTGTGCACTATTCAAAACTCTTTTTCCTCACCTTCCACTGCTTCTTCACCAGAGAGAGAAGGAGGAAAAGAAAAAAAATACAGCAGCAACAACAACAAAAGAATGACGATAAGGAGAAAACACGTGAAGAAGAAGGAACGCGAAAAAGGAGGAGAATGAGGAACGCGAAGAAGAAGGCGAAGAAGAAGACGACGCTCCGTGCATAAACGAGCGTGAAAAGAAGAAGAAGAAGAAGAACGAAAACGCGATATGTTATATAAGGCGCGTGTATAACAAACGACTGTGGGTGAGGGAACGCGTGTGTAAAGAAAGTTACTTGAATAACATCCATATATTTTTTACATGAACGTGAGATTTTTCCAAAAATATCCCACTAAGTAGGAGAGCTAGATAAACCAACCAATGTCATTGTGCTCTATTATAAAAAAAAAAGATAAATATTAATTGATATAATACAAATATAAAATATAGCAATTTTATATTCTTAATAAATTTAAAACGTGTTCTAAATATCAATTTTCTTGTCCAATAATTTGATTTTATTGTCAATGCAAACAAGATAGATATAAACAATTATGCATTTTGTTTACATTGTAATCCAATTATGTATAAACATGATTTCTTTATATAATTAATAAACTTGTATTCCTTATCTCATTTACCTTGCAAAATCTGTTTATACTTATTTCATTTGTTGTGACGAAGTAAATAATAAATGTAAATTAATAAAAATAAAATATAAAAATATAAATAATTTTAAACATACAAGTGTACAAAATACT
>NC_029790.2:131206770-131209719 GCF_000816755.2 Arachis ipaensis | reverse complement strand
TTTTAGTGACTGATTTTAATATACACCTAATATGATTATTAAATGTAATATAGAATTTTGTTTATTTATTTTAAAATAAAAATCCTGGAATTGAGCCAAAAGAATACGACAAGCTACGATATTTTTCAGCATACAAAAAATGAGATCCTTTAAGTACCCCCTCTTTTCTTTTTCCATCAATCATTTTTACACTCTTCATTCTCTTCTACAATTATTATTGTTGTTGTTGTTGTTCTACGGCTTTATCTACAAGGAGGATTAATATTGAAACCAAATATTTTAATTGAGGGAATGTTTCACAAAAGAGGACAACTTTAGTGAAAAAGAAAAGTTTATGTGGTAGATTGCTTAAGCTTCTCTTCTACAAGCTCAATGCAACGGTACAAAACAAGTTCAAGTGGATTCAAGGTACATACAGTGTCAACTGCAAGCTGATCATAATCATTCTTGTTCTCTGTCATAATCCCACTCACCAAGGTGCCCAAAGGAAGCAGCCATTCATTGTAGGCCTTCACTAAATTGCTCCTAGACAATACTCCAGTGCGGTTTGTCTTTCCTGATACAAATAAGGACTAAAACCTTCACTTTTAAGTTTGATTGAATCTGCCAATGACAAAGATATGCAAAAAGCAAAATTTTGTCCCACTAGACAGGATCGACAACGTGATCAGACAATGAAGTGATATCATAAATTGTTTACACTTTTTTAATAAAAAGTTAATCTTATTTCCTGTTATAGAAAAATCCATCATTCAAGCGGTTTGTTGACTATAGTTTGCGACTCATTAACTACTACCCTCTGAGCATTAGCTGATAAATCATAGACGTTATAGAGAAATTCTTACAAACTACTAGTTTAACATCTCATTGTTAGGCACGCTATAAGCAGTCTTACTTACTTTGTTTAAGATATCTTCATCTATCTATGGATCCCACCAAGTTTTACGTATGCGAAAATAATACACTGTAAACTTGTGCTATAATCTATACGTTTTGATGTTACATACCTGTAGATTCTGTCATCAATACAAATCTGTATAGGTTGAGAGCTGACAAAACCTGAAGGGCATGATACGTAATGCCATAAGAATGCTATTAAGGTAGATGCACTTCATTCAAGCAGCCAGAATAAAACACATGAAAGTGATGAAACATGAAGGAATAATACCGCATCACTCGCGTCAGGGAGGGAAGGAGGTCCACCCCGTGGGGGCCTTAGAACCGACTCCACCAACTCAAGAACACTTGGAGTCCAAAATGGCATATCGGGATGCATTTCATTATTAGAGTCTGGGGCTTCTTTTACGGATGTACTGTTGCAAACTTCCATGTGCATTTCCCTCCTGACAATATCAATGAAAATGGCAATCTGCAAAAAGATGCAGAACCACCATTAGAGGATTTAATTTTTGACAGTTACTCCCAATGTTCCCTTTTAACTATAACCATAACTTTTCTGAGCATCATTTGATCAATGTATCCAATGTATCTGCATACATTGTGACAGATAACCAAAAACAAAGGGAGCATTTAAGCAAAGAACCTTAGTCAAACTCTGTTTAAAGAGATTACCATGGAGGATGAGTCTGTATTTGTAATCAACGCTTTTAAAATGTCAAACCTTTGCGTATCAGGAATATCAGCGAGTACCTAGTTTGAGCAACATTAGCATAGTACCATTAAACATCTCCTAAAGAAAAAGCAAAAATAAAGGGGTTAAAATATCATGCATTTCAATCCGAGCACATGCACAATTCATAATACATATGGCACAAAGTATCAATAACTGGACAGGCATTGTCTTGTATTGGAAACTCACTGCTTTCAGCAAAGCAAAGGATTTTTTTCTTACTTCTGGCTCTGGAGCATACATGATAACCATTTTAATAGCCTGTTCAAGTGTGAACATGTGAGTAGAACATACCAGTGTTTCTTTCCCCATTGAGAAAGTAAAACATAAAGCAATGATTAAAAAAAAGAAAAAGAAGGAAAAAAAAAAAAGAACTGCATTAACAACCTGCAAAGCTGTGAAAATGTTAGGCATATAAGATGACCATTCAGAATGTTCACCAAGATATTCTCCGGAAACGCATCCATCTGTGATGCAAAGCAAGAAGTTGATAGTATGTTTCTTTAGCTCCCATGGCAAATTTACAAAGGAAAGTACATGTTTTAATGTTCCTATTGCTTGCCATCGTTTGGTCTGGTTATTGTGAAGGTCATCCTTGATAGCAACCAAACTCTCTTTAGTGGCATGAGCAACCTCCTCTGAGACAAGCCCCCATACCACTGCAAGAATCAGAATTTGATGGGTTAGCAAAAGGAAATTGATAAAGAAACTAGGGTTCAATTACAGCAATAGTTTCTAAGACAAACCTGAAAGAGCAGCACCATGTTTGACATGAGACAAACAACTCATATGGGCATCTTTATCTTCTGGATAATTGATGACAGAAAAAAAAAAGTCAGGAAGTGGTGTTAAATTTATGTTAACATTGAATGAATTTAGAATTGAGAAAAGGTAACCCAAGAGTTACTACCTCCAAAAACAAAGCCAGCCACAGTCTCAACATCGAAAGCAGTTAAAAGACTCATATATGTTAAACCACAATATGAAGATATTTGTGACAGTTCCAACACCATCAAATGACAGGTGGAATCTTTATAGCTTATGCTGGCCGAAAGAAGTGCCTAAACAGGATGCACATAAGTAATAACATATCAAATCACATTATAGATGCTAAAACTATGTCAAAGCAACAAATCTACCAAAAAATGTGGTTGGGAAAACAGATGCAAATAAGTGCAGTACAGAGACAAGTACCAGGCATTGGAGGACATATAGTCCAAGAAGAGCTCGGAGCTTCTCATTTGAAACACCGTCCTGTCGCAAAAAAAAAAAAAATTTAAAAAAAAAATTATAAAAATAAAAACTTCTGGCAAATATTG
>NC_029790.2:131203511-131206694 GCF_000816755.2 Arachis ipaensis | reverse complement strand
AAAAAAAAAAAAAAAAAGTATCTTATTATCGTCCAAAAGAAGTATAATCGATTGTCATCCAAATCATGCCACCATACCCTAAGAAACACTTTTACTCAGGCTTATTAGTTAGCAATCCTACTCAAACTCAAAATTCAAAATAGTATGTTCAACCCAAAAACCGAAAAAAAAAAAAAACTCGTAAAGACAATTCCAAATGCTGAAGCCAAAAGCACATTATGTTTGCAAGAAATTCATAGTATCATTCTTCCATTAGATATGTAACTGAAATCTGATTGGCAGCATTTATGCATTTTTTAAAAAATCATTTTTAAGTTGATCCCATCATTTGCTTAGAAAGCTCAATTGATCGTACTTAACTCTAGCTTTAGAGCCACAATTGAAGAGCAGAAAGGAACGAGTATATTCTTTACACCAAGCTCTGAACAACTTAGATTCAACATAAACACCAAAGAAGAACCAAGTGCATTAAATGAGTCCAATCATGCATTGCACATGCTAAATGAAACAAGAAAAAAAAAAAAATCCTTCACAACACTACATTGGAAGTGAATCAGCGAGGTAACTACTACCAACAAATTACCCTTTGAGAGCCCTGACAAAGGAGGAAGAATGTAACTGGCAGCCTTGGTCATATTACTTGAGTAACCTAGTGTCTGTTCCAACTAGATTAACAGAAACATAGGATCAAGATATTAACAAAAATAGAATAAAATAAATTAAACATCAAACTTGCACTGACTGTAGTTCTTTGCATGTCAACTATGATATGATCATGAGAAAAACAGACACTTTCTTTTTAATGTAAATACCATACCCATGGGATATAAAGTGATCTTCAAAAGCCAAGAAACAAAATATAACGGCAAATAAAAAGTTAAGAGCTAGCAGGATGCGAAATAGAGATGAATAAGAGTTGACAGGGGTAAGAGATGGGGTCTGATAAATAAATAAATCTGGAGACTTCTTTGCCCGCCTTTCTAGTACCCTCTGTATTATTGACCATCGGATTCTATATCGAGATTGGTTTGCCAATCATCTATTGTTAACTAGGAAGGAGGCACCATGACAAAAACTGGCACCTAGTCCACAAGTAAATACATATAAAGCATGATTTCACTCGAGTAACCTCCTTCTACTCTGGCTATGAGGCAAGAAGATATTTAAAAATATAAAAGAGAAACATCTCTTAAATAAAGAAACAAGAGGATCATTTTTGTCTTCTGAAGAGATACATGTTTCAGGTTGCTTCTCCATTCAGAAATACATCAAATTGGTCCATCAATGTTATCTTAAGGCCATTAGTTGGTTCTTGAAGTGACATAGAAGTCTCTGTAGCACGAATCTGATGGTATCAAATTAACATTAGAGGATCAAGTTGATGTTTCTGATAAATGCAAAAACAATCTGATGTTGCTTGTATCTTTGAAAGACTAACGTAGACATTTATTCTTAAGAAAACATAGAAACTCACATTACAAAGAATTGAAAGCATATCCCTTGGACCACATTTCTCTAGAAACTGATCAATGATGCTGATTGCCTTGTCTAAAAATCTGTTCGAAATGCCAGCAAACTTGGAGACGGCCTTTGGTAATTCAAAGGAAAGGGCATCAACAGCTTCCTGTCACAACACAAATGAAGAAATGATCCAGAAAGTCACTCAAAAAAAAAAAAAAAAAAAGAATTACTACAAAATTAGCGCACATCTAAACTACAAGCTTAAAATAATACATGCTCCAAACATTAAAATGTTTAAGGCTTTAGGCAAAGTATACTATCCCAATCTCCCTTTTCTAGACCCATAAGAGGTTCTTGTTCAGCTAACAACAAGATGGTATCAATAGACAAATTTCTCTATTCATGCTATTTTATTAACTTAGAATTTAGAAATCGTAGCTGCAAAACATGAATGAAAGGCCGAAGTTTAACCTCACCTGGGCAAGAGAAGGAGAACATATATATTGATGGATCTCATTGAGAGCATCAAATGCATCATTCTGCGCAGGCTCATTGTTTGGGTCTGAAAGAGCGGCATCCGATAAAGAATCAAGGAATTTGACAAGCTCTGAGATTGTGCTGTCAGACTCATGGATATCGCCAGCCTCAACCAGCTACAAAGTGTAAAAATCAAAGCATATTAAACATGCTTTTCATTTATTGCTCTACCAACCATAACAACTATAACAATAACAAATTCTTCTTCCACTATGTGAGTTCAGCTAATGTATCTCATAATTCTATACTGTAGTAGTAAACTAGGTCTATACTAAAATCATTAAAATCTAATAAACTAATAACGCATTATAAAGCTTTTCTTTTTCTTGATTCATAAATTTAATTGCTTACTTCATCTATGCTCTAGCTTGATTAAATAAAAATGAACAAAAACAAAGTGTTAAGCTTGATCAAAGTCGTTAATTTCATTCGAGCTTAGAAATGATGCAAGCATTCAATTGAAACCAAATCAAATTAACTAAATAACAAAGAAAAGGGAAAAAGATGAAAGGAAAAAAGGTCTAGAGGTTTAGAAGGGATTGATCTTACTTTAGAGCATGATTGTAGAATCCTTTGAATGGTATTCTGAGTTTCAGAAGCTTGAAACGACACAGTTTCACTCCCTCCAGACATGGATGACATCAGAGTATTATGAACAGAAATCAGAACCACCGCAAGTCTCCCTCCACAGCTTCAACCTTTACTACCCGACCATGCATCACCACCATTTCCATCAAGGGTTACCAAATCCCCCTTTTTTCTGGAAAAAGATGCCAAGATGGTGGAGAGAAGACAAGTTAGCGTGCTGCAATTTCAGTTTGGATGATTGATATGTATTTCAGTTAGCAACACTGAAGAACCAGGTGAGGACAAATCCGTCTTTTCGGGCGTCTAAGCTGCAGGGAGTGAGAATGAGTTCCAGTAGCTACTACTCACTACTGACCAGACTTCTTGGGTCTCAATATATTTCTAATGATAGAAATTTTCGTATTATTCAAATTTTAAATTTATATTGTTATTCAGGCATTCAAGGAAAAAGGTTAATTTATTAATAGAATATGATTTCTATTTATTATTATTATTTTTATATATAATAAAATTATAAAGGTAAAATTAATTAAAATAACAATAAATTATTAAAAGTATACTTGAATTATTTTGATGTTGATAAAAATATCTCAGAAT
>NC_029790.2:131194436-131195449 GCF_000816755.2 Arachis ipaensis | reverse complement strand
TATGTATATACTAAAATCAACTACTAGTATAAAATATATGTTAGAATATAAATACATATTAAAAATAAATTAAATCTCACATTTATTTATATAAAAATACATTAATGACTATTTTTAGTAACTGATTTTAGTATACGAATATTATTTTTTGACAAAAATACTCTCAAATATTTTAAAAATCTATCAAAAAATATTCATCGCGTGACCGGAGATCTATTCTGTTAAAGAAAAAGAATAATGTGATTCATTTGCTAATATCAAAATCTCACTTGCCACATAAAAAGCTTTGTTTATTGCATCACTCTTTTTTATTAGCATAGAATATCTTAGTTCACGAGTGTGAATTTTTATCATATTTTTAAATAATTTGAGAATATTTTAGTTAATAATAAAATTTAGAGACATTTTAACTTGAATTTGGATAAGTTCAGCTCATTAGCTCGTAAGCTGACTCGATTATATATATATAATCTTAATTATTTAAAATTTATATTTTTTTTTTGGTGATATTTTTCTCATATAATTTTAATATAGGACATAAATAAAAAATTTATAATTTATTGATAGATAAACAATATATAAAATTGATATTTTTAAATATTTTTTAAAATATATAAATTATAATTTATTGATAAAGAATTATAGATTATGTATTTATGTTTCTCTTGTTTGAGCCAGTTCGTGAGCTTTAATTATTTAATTTTTATACTAATAAAAATATCTTTAATTTTTTATTAATAAAAATATCTTCAAATAATTTAAGAACATGCCAAAAATATTCACTTATATTTAGAAATTTGGTCTATTAATAGAAATACGTACTCAAAGTCTCAAACTCACTTGCTAATGTCAATTTTATTTGTCACACAAAAATTTAATTTATTGCATCACTCTTTTTTATTAATGTAGAACGTTAGTAATAGGGCATAGACTTTCCATACTCAATTAAGAAGTTGTGGGTTTGAGTCTCCTATCTTTTTAAATTTTAGCCAATGAATTATAACTTAAACGGT
>NC_029790.2:131185367-131194418 GCF_000816755.2 Arachis ipaensis | reverse complement strand
TATTCTCCCCATACTCAATTAAGAAATTTTAAAATAATTTAAAAATATTTTATAGTAACAATTTGAGAATATCAGTCCCCTACAAAATAATTCAGGGTGCATTTTGGTAGTTTACCCAAATATATTTATGGTAATTGTACTCGGAGACAAATAGATTAGAAATTCTGAAATTGTGAATGTGAATGCGGAAAGAAATTAAGAAAGAATAAACAAGAAGCAGGGGAGAACTAAAGTAACCTAACCAAACGAAACCAACCGGAAGATCCCGTGCGGTGCGGTGGTAATGGAACCGGAAGTGAGCATCGAGGGCTCCGCCATGATCCAGGTGGCGGTTCTCCCCATCGGTCCGGTCCCCCCTAACTCCCTGCGCGACTATTATTCCATGCTCCTGCCACTCCACACGATCCCTCTCTCCGCAATCAGATCCTTCTACACCGAGCACCAGAAATCCCCCTTCGCTAACCAGCCATGGGACTCCGGTTTCATTCGCTTCAAATTCGTTCTCGGCGGCAACTCTCCGTCTCCGTGGGAGGACTTTCAGTCGCACCGCAAGACCCTCGCCGTCGTCGGACTCTGCCATTGCCCTTCCTCCCCTGATCTCGACTTAGTCATTGATCAATTCAACGCTTCCTGTAGGTCCTACTCTTCTTCGCTTGTGCATCGTTGCTTCGCCTTCTGCCCCAACGATTCCCAGGTGATTCTCTTTCCCCCTCTCATTTGATTCTCCGGTGTGCTTCTAATTCTAGCTGAACTTACTTGCCACCATGATCCAATGAGATTTTTTAGTCTTTCCAAAGATTTAGCATCAAATGAACTGCTTCTGATTCTGTTTTTCTAAGCGTTAAAACATAAAACTGCCTTACTGCCTTAATATGTTCAATTTTGAGGGATTGAGTCCCGATGAATTGTTTAGTTTTGGAGATGTTTTTGTTATTGGTATCAATTCACCGTTTTGATTTTTTAGTATTACATAGCGCAAGTGACACAGTTACATTTGTTGCTATAATCCACTAGGATTGATTCCTTGCTGAATTTTTTCAGTTTTGGAAAGTTTTTAAGATTTGAGAAGTAAGTTCTTGATCTACGACTGTTATTGGATAATTCTATGATGAAGAGGTTTTTGAGTGAAGAGAATGAAGAGGAGTGTATAAATTTATTTTTAAAAAACTAATAAAAATAAAATGGCACATTCTCCTACATAGCTATCTATGAGAGTGAATCTTCATCTTTTTACCATAGCATGCACTTTATTTATTTGTTTAATTATTTATTATCTTGTTTGCAATTTAGTGAGAAATGGATAAAAGGAGTAGTGTATTTGTTTATCTATTGACTATTGTTAGCAATGTAACAGAGAAATATGGATCTAGAAAGAATCTTATATGTGTTGTTTCTGTTGTGTTATGTGGTTGTAGCTTGAGGAAGGAGGAAGGCAAGGGGGGAATTTGAGGTTGTTTCCACCTGCGGATCGTCCAACATTGGAGTTTCACCTCCACACTATGATGCAGGAAATAGCTGCATCACTGCTTATGGAATTTGAGAAATGGGTGCTACAGGCGGAGTCTTCTGGAACCATTCTCAAGACACCACTGGATTCTCAAGCCGGTCTCAGCTCAGAGGAGGTCCATGTTTAGGTGTCCTGATTTTGTATTTTTGGCCATTTTTAGTGGTGTTATTTATATTTGATAGTGGGCATTTTTTCCCTTTCTTTTCCCTCTCTACTTGTTTTGTAGTTCAGTTTGATTGATCTTTAGTAATTTGTGGAAACACAGGTTATCAAGGCCAAAAAGCGGAGACTTGGACGTGCACAGAAGACAATCGGTGACTACTGCTTGCTGGCTGGATCCCCAGTTGATGCTAATGCTCATTATTCTACGGCATTGGAACTTTGTAGGTTGACTGGGGATTACTTCTGGTATGCTGGAGCATTGGAGGGTAGCGTTTGTGCCTTGCTGGTATTTTCTCTTCTTTCTTCTTTGTTTTCTTTTCATGTTCCATTCTTGAGAAATTCCAAGTGGTGGGGAAGATTTTAGTTGAAATTTATTACTATTTCCAGTTCCCTTTATCTATCACTTTTAAGGGGAAATTTTGACAAAATTTCCTGTTTTCTGTTTTCACATCCTGTTTTTTCTTTTACCTTTACAAAATTCTAAAAACAGAAAACATTGAAAATGAATATGAAAACGTAAACCAAATGCGCCCTTAATCATTTATTTTCCAACTTTACGCTTTACGTTTTATAGTTGATCCAAGAACATAAAATGCCATTAATAGAGCAAAGTTGATTTAACTAGATGTTGAAAATTATATAAAGGTTCTGGTAAAGAAGTCTTGATTTTAGGTTGTGTAAGTCTTATGCATCTTGCTAAAGTATAAAGAACTTTTAACTTCATTTATATTGCTTCTACACCAGGTGATATGATTTTATTAGATTGTTGTGGTATTCTTCTGGTATGCTTTGTATTTTGAGCTTTGTGTATTGTATCTCTGATTGCATGTTAATGGTTTTTCAACACTTATCATTTGGTGATTAATGTTGCAATTTGAAATCAGATTGACTGATTAAGAGGATGCACTATGGCAATATCTTATTGTTTATATGCCTACTTTAATAACATGTGCTATGAAATGAGATGTAGTGGCAATGCATGAGATAGGAATATACATATGATGACCATGATTGTAATGAAATTTGTTCATCTGACTATTTCTAGTTTAAAATCACTATTTATTTCACTTCATTTTGTTGTATCAGATTGACCGTATGGGCCAGAAAGATTCAGTGGTTGAGGAGGAAGTTAGATATCGTTATAATAGTGTCATCTTGAATTACAAGAAGTCACAAGATAATACTCAACGGTAAAACTTCTGCTATGAGTTTTAATTATCTGATCTCTTTAACACATTCTATGAGTTTTAATTAACAAGTTAATACTCAAAGTAGTTCCTGAACTTAAAATTGCCCCAAATTTGTCCCTCAACTTAACTGCGGTTGTCCTTGAGATACTTTCCAATGACGAAGTGATGACGTGGTTGGATGGAGGCCACGTTGGAAGTCACGCTAGACTGATAAAACGTCGTCGTTTCATTTTTGGCGCCCAAATAGAACATAAACGACATCGTTTAGGATATTTTGAAGGGTTTTAACATGTTGGAGTTAAAACCCCTCAAAATACCCAAAAGGACGTCGTTCATGTTCTATTTGGGCGCCAAAAATGAAACGGCGATGTTTTACCAGTATAGCGTGGCCTTCGTCCAACCACGTCATTATTTCACCACCAAAAAGTATCTCAAGGACGATCATTGTTAAGTTGAGGGACAAATTTGGGATAATTTTAAGTTCAGGGATGACGTTGAGGATCGACTGCACATTCAGGAACCACTTTGAATATTAACTCTTTAATTAACTGATCTCTCTAACACATTCCATGAGTCAACTCTCCGCTAAACATGTTTTTTAATTATTTTTTTCTCTGCTGCAGAGTTTCTCCCATAACTTTTGAACTTGAAGCTACTTTGAAATTAGCAAGGTTCCTTTGCAGGTAGGTGGTACTGTCGTTTTACTATGTGATGGATGTGCCATCTTGGTTTATTCTTATTTTCTTGTAGGAGGTGCTTTGTCGGTGCATTATGAATGTAAAATTAATTAACCTTGGTATTTCTTCAATAAAAAATATGTATTGTTTCCAAGTCCTTGTGAATTTTGATTTTTGACTTTCAGAAATTAGATCAACATTTCTGTTAGTACTTCGTAAATTTATATCTGATTAGTTAAAACAGTTAATATATCTTTGCTTTGTGTTGGAAATTGTTTGAGGAACTTGTAGTGTGGTACTGCTTTAATCAATGTATTTCCATTGTTTTATTCTTTCTAAAACAGCGATCTGTATTCTCTCAATCTGCAGGAGAGAGTTGGCCAAGGAGGTGGTTGAGTTGTTGACCACTGCTGCCGATGGTGCTAAATCTTTAATTGATGCAAGTGATAGACTTGTATTATATATTGAAATTGCTCGTTTGTATGGTAATCTTGGGTACCAGAGAAAAGCTGCTTTCTTTTCTAGGCAGGTTGCTCAGTTATATCTTCAGCAAGAAAATCGATTGGCTGCAATTAGTGCTATGCAAGTTTTGGCAATGACAACAAAAGCGTATCATGTTCAAAGTAGATCCTCAATATCAGATCATTCTCAGAAAAATGTGAGTTTACAACACTGAGCTATCTATGCACCATATCTCTTTTGAATATTGAACTGCCTAGTCACACAGGCCTTGCTTTTTTAAAAAGATATATGATCATGTTATGCCTTGGATGGATACATTTTGATTTGAAACTTGAATTTTCTTACTTCTACACATCATGTGTGCACTACCTGAACCTTCCCGGCATCTTGTTTTGAATTTTAAGTACATCATATAAATTATTGAAGGTGAAAAATCTAGCATGAAAGCTTTGACTGAAATTAGAGTCTCAAAACGACATTGATAGATTGAAGAGTTTTTTCTTAATAAAATAATTCATTTTTAATGTAATTCATACCATTAATTATTCACAGAAGGGAAATGGAGATGGCGGGAAAACTTATCACCAATCAGCAGTTTCATTATTCGAATCTCAATGGAGTACCCTCCAGATGGTTGTGCTGAGAGAAATTCTGCTCTCTGCAGTTCGTGCTGGAGATCCTCTTACTGCATGGAGTGCTGCAGCCCGACTTCTCAGACACTACTATCCTCTAATAACTCCTGGTGGTCAAAATGGCCTTGCAAATGCCCTTTCAAATTCAGCAGATAGGCTGCCACCAGGGACACGATGTGCTGATCCTGCTTTACCTTTTATAAGGTGTTTACTCTGTTAAAGATTTAATTTCCAGTTCGACAATTTACATCATGACTATTCAATACAAATGGACAAAGGGTAACAGTTTGTTTACTAATTGTTTTCAGGTTGCATTCTTTTCCGCTCCTCCCGATACAAATGGACATTGTAAAACGGAATCCAGCCAGACCAGACTGGTGGGCAGGTTCTGCTCCTTCAGGTCCATTCATTTATACACCCTTCAGTAAAGGAGATCCAATCAATGTCAAGAAGCAAGAACTTATCTGGGTTGTTGGAGAGCCTATCCAGGTCATGGTGGAATTGGCAAACCCATGTGGCTTTGATTTAAGGGTTGACAGCATATACCTATCTGTTCATTCAGGAAACTTAGATGCTTTTCCCATGAGTGTAAAACTCTTGCCAAATTCATCGAAAGTGATCACCTTATCAGGCATTCCAACATCAGTGGGGCCGGTTACAATTCCTGGGTGCATTGTTCATTGTTTTGGTGTTATTACTGAGCATCTTTTTAAAGAGGTTGACAATCTGCTTCTTGGGGCCACCCAAGGGCTTGTCCTTTCTGACCCTTTCCGATCTTGTGGATCTCCAAAGTTGAAGAATGTAACAGTTCCAAATATTTCTGTAGTTCCACCACTTCCGTTGCTGATATCACGTGTTGTTGGAGGTGATGGTGCCATCATTTTATATGAAGGTGAAATTCGTGATATATGGATAAGTCTGGCTAATGCAGGCACAGTTGCAATTGAGCAGGCGCATATTTCACTGTCAGGGAAAAATCAAGATTCTGTGATTTCATATTCTAGTGAGACTTTAAAATCTTGCCTCCCTCTAAAGCCTGGTGCTGAAGTGACAATTCGTGTGACCTTGCGAGCCTGGCAGGTTGGATCAGTGGATGTTGATGCTGGTGGTGGGAAGGCTGTCTCTGGAAGCAATGTGAGGCACATCAAAGATGGAAGCAGTCCATCACTTATGATCCACTATGCTGGTACCACTTTAAAAACACAGATTCTGATTGTTTCTTGCTTTCTTCTTCATCAATTTATCTTTTACCTCCTTTTTGGTGGTGTTAATGGCCCTTTTAGAGTTATATATTTGTCAAATATGCATAGATATTCTCAATGTAGCCATGTAGGCTTTAGTTTTGCAATTTATACTGTCTGCTCCCATTTCTTTGTACCTTTATTTCGATCCAAAACATGAGACTAATCACTCTGTGGTAGTTGCATCAGAACATGCTAAGATGAAACGTTATATTAGTGGACCTCAACATTTGAATCATTGTCATTCCCCTTTTTCAATTTTCCCTTGTCTTCCTCTCCTCCAGAGATGCCAACTTATTGGTGCATGGCTGGTCCATTACACGTCAGTGTGTGAAAGTCACAGACAGAATATGACACACATCAGACATGCATCCAATATTAAGTATTGATATCCCATATTTTTTTATTGAAAGTACTAATCATATGTCCCATGTGAGGAGCTTACAAAGTGGTAAATATTTGCACCTTGATGCTTGTAAATTTTGAATATATAGACATCTTGAACAATTTTTAATATACAAATGGGTGTTTGTATTCTGCTATTAGAAGAGTTAGTGTCTCTGTCCATGTTGTGTCAAGGGTCCATGTCAGTACATGTGCTACTTAGGTTACATCGGTGTTCTCTTGTATATTATTCCATCATGGGCAGTCCATATATGTGGATAAAATAAGGTTCACTATGGATCTTCCAGCATGTGGCAGATTGCATTCTTTATAGGAGAATGATAATAATACTCTTTCCATTTTTGTTTCAGGACCACTTCAAACCACTGGAGATACTCCAGCAAATGCATCTACTGTGCCCCCTGGCAGACGCCTTGTTGTTCCCTTGCAGATTTGTGTTTTGCAGGGTTTGTCTTTCGTAAAGGCTCAGCTTCTTTCAATGGAATTTCCTGCCCATGTCGGTGAAAATCTTCCCAAGGTTGATGATCTAGATTCCACAGGACATTTTGACTCTACAACAAACATGGACAAATTGGTGAAGATAAATCCTTCCAGAGGAAGTTGGGGACTGAGATTTCTCGAACTCGAGTTATCTAATCCAACTGACATTGTGTTTGAAATCAATGTCTCCATCAAACTAGACAAATCTAGCAACGAGGGAAATCATTCTGTTGATCAGGATGCTGCTGAACACAGCTATCCTAAGACAAGAATCGATAGGGATTGCTCGGCAAGGGTTCTAGTGCCACTCAAGCATTTCAAATTACCTGTTCTTGATGATTCCTTTTTCATGAGGGACAATCAGGCAGATGGCAGAAGCACACCCTTCTCTCAAAAGAACACAAAAGCCGAGCTCAATGCTTGTATCAAGAGCCTTATCTCCAGGATCAAGGTCCGGTGGCATTCGGGACGTAATAGCTCTGGCGAGTTGAATATCAAGGACGCGATCCAGGCAGCATTGCAGACATCAATCATGGATGTCCTGCTGCCAGATCCACTGACTTTCATGTTCAGGCTCACTGGACATGATGTTGAATCAGAAAAACCTGATCCTGATAAAGAATCTAATATCGTCGAATCTTCTGCTTCCAGAGGTTCAGTGATTGCACATGAAATGACGCCAATGGAGGTTCTGGTTCGTAATAACACAAAGGATATGATCAAAATCAATTTCAATATTACATGCAGAGATGTAGCTGGGGAGAATTGTGTCGATGGAACCAAAGCAACTGTTTTATGGACAGGTAATGCCCATAATAATTGCTTTCCACTTTCTGCAATTGGCATGCATTTGTAAACTTTTCTAACACTATTATGTTTTTGCTATAATCAATGTTTTTCAGGTGTTCTAAGTGACATCAGTGTGGAAATTCCCCCACTTCAACAAATCAAACATTCTTTCTGCTTGCATTTTCTTGTCCCGGGAGAGTACACACTATTAGCCGCAGCAGTGATTGATAATCCAAGCGACATTCTACGTGCTCGTGCAAAGGCCACCTCACCATCCGAGCCAATTTTCTGCCGGGGACCACCGTATCACGTTCGTGTTCACGGAACTGCTTGACATTTTTTGTCTATGAATACGATGTGAACTTCATGAGCTTATATTTTGTAGATTTAGGGTGTTATCATTTGTACGAGTTTTTCATATGATCCCCCTGGGTTCTTCTGATTGATATTTCTTGGAGCTGTGCTCTCCAAATTAAGAATCCAACTGAAGACATTGAGGTTTCAACTGTAAATCATGTCAAATTCGATTGTGCTGTGATGCGATAGTTGCCAACATGCTCAAATTTATTATTAAATACACAATTCACACACTAAAGGTTATTAAATCTCATCTCAGTCTTAGTTGGAATTTGAACTTGGTGTATCTTTTTTTTTTTTTTGGGTCAGGGTGTAGCTCTTTAAAAGGCAGTCAAATCTATGATATCATCCATGCTTCAGTTGCGGGTCATGCATTCTTGTATAGATAAGTTTACTGGTTGGGAGACAACGGTCAATCCAATAATCCCAAGTAGTTAAGAGTTTATTGTTTCAGAGTATTGGACTTCCATGAAACCTGCTGCATATGTTAAATATTGCCACTACACCAAGCCTTGGCCCACACATTTTCTTGGTATTGGATAATTTAGATACCCATGATTCGTGGGCCTATTTATTGTTGGTTTTCCAAAAACAAAAAACGGAAAATACTCAGGCTATGTTGGTCAATACTCAATATGTCTTTCGAAAATTATTTCAACTTTCAACTCTTTTTATATATTGATGATAATATGGTTTAAATTTAAAACCTCGAAGGTACGAGCTGAATTCCTTGTCTTTATATTGTCATAACCTTGCAAACGCCCTTATTTAAAATTAACATTTAGACCCCAATGCCCTACTCATAATGAATTCTTCCTCTAATCAATAATAAACTAAAACACCTCTAGAGAATCTACCACAATTTCGCATCAAAACGAGACTTTGATTGTAATAAAGGAAATAGTTAGCAAATGTTTTGAGTGTATTTGTTAAGGACACTTAAAATAATAACCTTTTTATATTTTTAATACATTAATATATTCAAAATTTATTAAAAATATAAAAAAATTAAGTTTTTAATATATTTGTTTTATATTTATTTAAAAATATTTAAAAATTCTATCAATAGTAATTTTATCATGTGTCCTAAAAATATATGTTAGCTAAATTCATAAAAAAATATTTAATGTTATTGGAAAAGATATTTAT
>NC_029790.2:131184251-131185220 GCF_000816755.2 Arachis ipaensis | reverse complement strand
TTTTTTAAGATATTTATTAACTAAATCCTTTAATTAATTTTTCTTTTAAATTCTGTAATGGTTCAAGTATCTAAGGTTTTGATTTTGAATATGACAAATTAGGGTGTGAGTTGCTTTCACTGTTGTTTTAGTAGAAGAATTAATTATTTACTTTTTCATTATAACTTGCCAATTGCAAAAGTTACCACAAATTTAAGATTGGACCATTTTAATTAGGAGAGTCTCTAATTTATTTGGTGGCACAAAGTTGAGGCATCATTTAATTCATAACAAGCAACCAACCGAAATAGCAGCTTAATTGTCACACACACACACCCTTTTTCAACAAGGATAGTAGCATGTGAAATAGACTCTCTTTGTTTCTTGGGAAAAAAAAAACCAAAAAAATATAAAAATGTGAAAACAAATCAACTTTTGTTATTTGGTGACTTTGAAACTACGTAGTGAATTGCCACGGAGTCTTCATCATTAATTGATTTTCATGTTTAGTTGACTTCATGGAAATACTACAATACAGGACCATCAATGTTTTGACATTTTACCAACTTCCATTTTTTTTGGATAACCATGTTTAAAAGTTAAAACAATAGTAACATATATATCAAGCTACGTGTCTTGTTATATTAGGTAGCTTTTTAATTATTGTCCACCTTGAAGAACAACAGTGTGGACAGAATTTGTTTTGGAGAAAAGAAGGAATTAATAGAAACAGATATTTTGAAATTGTTTCTATCTTGTAATAATTTTCAACATTATTTTTATGTTATATCTCGTGAATTATCTTTAAATTAGTTTTTGTATCATTAAAAAGAAGGATGTGAAAAACCTAGCTATACTATTGTGCTTGGTTGGTTAGTTTTATTTGCATCTTTAGAATATTATTGATCAACTTTTTAAAAAATAAAAAATTAATTAGTATTAATTCAAATATAAAGTAAAAACAAAGAAGAAAAATACTAAACACTTAAC
>NC_029790.2:131183464-131184213 GCF_000816755.2 Arachis ipaensis | reverse complement strand
TATTTTTCAATCAATAATTTTATAAATATTAATAAGTTAATTATATTAAAAAGTTAAAGATAAAACATTTTAACCTTTTTAAAAAATAAAATTAACTATAATAACTTGTCCGCCTCATACTATAGAATTTTGGTTCTCCTAACGAGACTCTTGGTTTAAAAGCAAAAAGGACGAAACAGAAGTTTCATACATTTAATCATCTTTATTTTAGTTTCTGCTTTCCTTTTGTTTTTGTTTTTTTTGTTTTTTTTTTCGGAAGTCTAGATCGAAGAAACTCCCTTTTAATGATATATGGTACTTCTTGCACGGGGCATAAATATTTAGTTTTAGTTCATGTGATGGAAGTACTTTTTTTTTTTTAATTGGTAAGAAATTTTTTTAATGGTGCATGGATGTTAATTAAGCTTTGATCATGACTAATCGAATTGACTATTGCTTTCTTAGGTTTTCTTGTCATTGCTTTCTTAGTTGTTAATCATTACTTTGAAGAAATATAATTATCATTATGATTTGACCCTCGATAGTAGATGATGGATCCTCTTAGGTAAAAATAAAAAAGTTTCAGGTGGCGGAAACATTTATATCAAGCAAACTTAAAAGCTTTAGACGTGGTCTCCCTTTCAATGTGTAGCATGTGATCATAACAATTTGTATCAACACTAAAACATTTGCTTATTATAATATATATTCCATATATAATTAATATTTAAAATAAAGTGACACGTTATTTTTTCTATAAAATAGAAATT
>NC_029790.2:131174581-131183408 GCF_000816755.2 Arachis ipaensis | reverse complement strand
TTGTATTTTTTATATATATTTTTATATTTTGTCCACTTTCAATTTCTGATGTTATATAAATGGTAGATATGCACAACTAACACCTTTGAGGTTTACGTGTCCATGGAAAAAGACTTAATCGTCTTCTTCAATTTTGATATCAATTAAAAAAAAAAATGTGTGATTATTATTCTTTTCTCACATTTCATTGCTTTGAAGCCATTATGATGTTCTTGGATACTCATGTGAATATGTGACGAAGGTTTTTCCAAAAAAAAATAAAATAAAATAAACTATCAATTTAAACTCTTGATATTTATTTAAATAAATAAATAAACTAATTAATAATTACTTTTGAATATTTTTTTTTATTTAGTCATACATACACGCACTTAACACACATTAGTGAAGACTCTTCAAGTACAACCCACTTATTGCTGGGATTTAAACCTGATGTAGTTATCTAGGAGAAAAACTATCTAGAAATAAATTAAGAGCAGTTGAGTAAGATATTTGTACTAATAATTATACTTGATGGCATTGAGAATTAGGTCACTCTCATTGGTTGGGAGAAGGGAAACAATATAAGGCCATATCGTTACCTAAATGGACAGGGAAAGTGACCCAAAAGAATATATTATAAGGGAATTAAAATATGTTACTTTGAAAATGATTGAATGTCCAAATATCAACCCTTGCTTCCTATCAATTCATCAATAATATGACATGCATGGTTAAAATTTAGTATAGCACTATATCTCAACTATAGGGGAATTGAAATGTTTTCCTTATTATTAACCTTCAATTTTGTGTCACATTCTAATTCTAAGTTTTCTAGCTTCTTCTATACAAATGCGGAAGTTTCATTCCAAATTCACATTGACCCTTTATCTTCTTTTGTTTAAAACCATATTGCAACATTTTATTTTATTTTATTTGTTGGGTCATCGTGATGAAATTTCATTGTTATTTATGTACTTATGTATCATACATCAATTAATTTCCTATCAATTCATCGCTGTTTTCTCCCACGTGGCTTTATTGTATTCACTACAATATTCTTCCCTTTTCTTTTTGAAAAAATATATGGAACCAATTCCAAAACAGTCAAGAATAGAACAACTTAATTAATTATAAATATAATAATTAGTTTTATTTATTTATGATTTAAAATATTAGTTATTAAATGTTTTATCACATTCAAATTAGGAGGAGATACGTTCAGTATCATTGCAACGTGAATCACGGAAACTGATTCAATTAGCTTCCGTCTTTTCACCCTCATTTCCTCTCCAAATGCCTAAAACATGATAAATCAAAAAACAGATTCAGGACCATCCAATTTATAAAAAAAAAAAACATCATAATGCCTAGCATAAACACCATTCACATAGAGATTTTGAATTCATCCAAAAATATTTGACTGAAATCATCTTGGTTTCTAGCATTATTGTTTCTTTTTTAATTTCCACACACATTGACTAATTTATTTGATTATTTCTATGTACATATTATCAATTATTAACTATTGATGATAATGATGGGAAATAATTATCCCCATTCCTGTGTTCCCGCGTTTTTTGCGTTCTCCGTGGGACCTCATTTTCCATCTCCCTATGTTTAACATTCAAATGAAAATTATAATAAAAAATATCAAAAAAATTAAAAAACAAATTACAAAATATTATTACAAACACATAAACATATCTTATCCAAGATTATAAGTCCAGAAATATAACATAACAAATCATAGTCCATAAAATAAAATCTTGAATACTAGGGTTAGGATTTTTCAATGAATGAAATTACTAAAAAAATCCATATATTAAAAATAAAGTAAGGGTTATTAAATAAGTTCAAAAATTCGAGAAATTATCGGGGATGGAGCGGAGATCTCCGCTCGGTCCCCACGCCTGTCTCGGGAGAATTTCGCTCCCCATCCCATCTCCACGGAAAAAATTCTCCACTATTGAGCTCCATTTAGGGCCGCGAAAATCTCCGCTCTTGGAGATTTTTGACACCCCTACTCCATTCTCCATGAAAGGATGATTAACATGGTTGATGTTAACAAAAATAATCTCATATTTTATAAAAGAATTTAGTTAACTCTTAAAAACTTAAATTTTTATATTTTTAATAAAAAAATTTATTAATTTATAAACTTAATATGTATTCTTAAGACATAAAATAGATAAATTCTTTATAAAAATGTGAATTTAATTTTCACAATTAATAATTTGGAATGTTGTTTGGTACTATATATGTGACATAATTCTTTCGTTGTATTGGTAAACAAACAAAATAATCAAGTTTTATCAGCAACGAATAAAGCTATAAAAAAAATATGAAAACTGTACATAATAGTCTTTCTTTCATGTCCGGCCTCGAATTTTCAAACTTTTTTTTTTCATTTTTTTTAACAAAATTTTGTATACCTAAAATTGATTATATTGGCTACAATAGAAGTAATAAATTTCTATGAGTAATAATAAGAACTCAATTCGCACTTCCAAGTTCAAATTACAGTTCCTGACTCATTCTTTCTCTAAATTTAGGGGGTTTTTTTTTTCCTTTTAAATTTGTGTTAGATATTGACCCAACTAAAGGAAATAATAGAGTGATCTATGGGTATGACATTACAAATCATATGTTCTTGTTCTATCTACTGCTATTTTCTATGTTTATGGTTACTCATGTCTCAAAAAACTCTTTGATATTATTTGGGCTAGACCAGTTTACATCTTCTCCTGAGCTTTGTTTCCCAAAGTGTAAACGGACAATGAACAAAAGACAATATAGATATTTGATTTTTTCATTGAATCTGATCCATTCAAGTAAACATGAAAGATTAATATGTCTAAATTTTATTTGTTAAAAATTTTAAATATATTTTTAAAGTTTATTTTGTTTAATTTTATCTAAAAAATTTTCGATTTACATAAAAAATACTAATAATGACTAATTTTTTTAAAAAATTTAAGACAAATTCAGCAATAATTTTACAAAAATAACTTTTAAAACAAGTAAAATAGACATAGTTTTTTATCATACATTATTACTTAAATGATCTTAAATATTTTAAAAATTTAACTGTCAAAAATATATTTAATACAAATCAAAATTTTAAAAATAAAATTAAAATAAAATAAAATTTAAAAACATTTTTAAAATTTTTGACGTACTTAAAAAATAAAAAATAAATTTTATCTAAAAAATATAAATGAAAAATAAATAAAATAATACACATTTATATATAAAAATATAATAATTAATTAATAGTTTATTTTTAATTAGTGTACTAATATATATTCAATCAATTTAACATGTCGCCATATAGTTGTTCAACGGTCAACCACCAATTATTCTAATATATTCTAGTTGCTTCTTAATTAGTATTTGTTCTTGCTGGGGATTTTTTGGCCCCCTTAATGATCATATGCATCATTATAAGGGCAATTTACCTATATAAAATAAATACTGAAAACTTGTTTCGTGAATGTCTTGTTTCACTTTTTATATAATCCGTGGGAGCCAACAAGGGTTTTCAGATTACATATAAACCGTGGCTGACAATAAAGGTTTACATGCAAGAAGAGCTCAACGTAAATCGTAAGAGGCAGCCACGGTTTACTCTTGGTGGAAACCGTTGGAAGCAGCCACGATTTATGAAGACAAATGTGCATAAAACATGGTTAGCAGCAACGGTTTATGAAGGGGTTCGAATAGGCATAAACCATTGTGAGTTCCCACGGTTTATGAGGAGAGAAAATCTATATATATATGTGAGTGAGATTCAAGCTGCTGAGGAGAGATCATTATCACGATGTCAAGTGAGGAAGAGAGTTTTCTTGTCTTAGTGCATTGCTCTGGGAAAATCAAAAGAAGCAAAAAAAAATGGTGTGAAATTCACTGACAGAGAACCATTGAGTATTTTCATCAGTTCATCAAGCACTTTGTCAGATGTGAAGAACAGCATCTTGCAGAAACTTGGGGTATTTGGAAGCAAGTGGGTGAAGAAGCTATTCTACAAGATTTTCATCGCAGTGGTCTCGACCGGTGTTAAGTATGATACGTTTGTGCTAGCGGCTGATGAAGATATTAGGGTTCTGTTTCATTGTGTTAGGAGCTTTCCGGAGGTCATAATACACGAGTTGTTCGCGAAGTTGGAGGTTGGTGTCGATAGTTCTGGGGCATCAGCTCCAGTTCATAGCTCGACTGCCACGGGCGGTGCGTCTAGTTCGATGCCTGCGGCCCGACCACCTGTTCCGCAGATCGCATCCCCTTCCTTCGCGGCTGATTTAGAACGAACGGAGGCAGTTGGTTTTGTACCGTTGGAAAATCCTGGGGTCTGGTAGCAGGCATTTGAGGCGGATACAGGTGATGGCATAATTCTTCATGAAGATCAAGGCTTTGGGGAACCTGATCGAGTAGAGAATGCAATACGGGACGATGACTCTGACCATGAACCTGTAGATATCATTGGGGACAGTGATGATGACACAGGTACTAATCCACATGCACAACACGGGCCTTCAAGTTATGGCACACAGCAATACCCTCCACACTTCTCCACTCTAAACTTGGAGGCTTTGGGTCAACAGGCGGACGGAGGTGCTACAATTGGAGGTTCTTCTACAGAATTTCAGGTTGGGCAATCGTTCCAGAATAAAGATGAAGCTGTTCTGAGTGTGAAGGACTATAGCATCCGTCGTGGTGTTAAGTACCGAGTCTTGGAATCGGATCATCTGAAGTATCATGGAAAATGCAAGGAGTTTGGCAAGGGTTGTACTTGGTTGATTCACATATCGCTTCGTGCACGAAAGGGCACTTGGGAGGTTAGGAGGTACAACGGTCCCCACACTTGCTTGGCCACCTCTATTTCCAGTGATCACCGTCAGCTTGATTACCACGTCATCTGTGCGAGGATTTTTCCGTTGGTTAGGGCAAATGCTGCGGTTACGATAAAGGTCTTGCAACAAGCAACAGAAGCTGATTATGGGTTCAGGCCTAGTTACAGGAATGTTTGGATGGCAAAACAAAAGGTAGTCGCACAAATATATGGAGACTGGGAAGAGTCGTATGCCAAGTTGCCACGTTGGATGCTAGGGGTACAGTTGACCATGGCCGGAACAGTGACTGTGTTGAAGACCTTTCCTGTTCGAGTTGGGGATCAGGTCGATGAGTCTACGGTGTACTTTCATCGTCTTTTCTGGATATTTCCACCCTGCATCGAGGCCTTCCGGCATTGCAAGCCGCTTGTGAGTATTGACGGTACCCACTTGCATGGCAAGTATGGAGTTCTATTATTGGTTTGACATCATGCGGACTGAGAATCTGGCCATGTGTGACTGGGCCAACCGGATGGAGTATGAGAAGTGGACCCAACACGAGGATAGCGGTAGACGGTTCGGCCACATGACAACCAACATTAGTGAATGCGTGAATTCCGTGTTAAAGGGAACTCGGAACCTGCCGGTCACTTCGTTGGTTAAGTCTACTTATGGGAGGCTTGCTGAGCTATTTTTGCTCCGCGGACAAACAGCAGAGGCGCAAGTTGGATCTTGCCATGAATTTTGTCAGGCGTTGGTGAAGGCTATTGAGAGGAACATAAGAGACTCAAGGTGCTTCACCGTCACGTTATACGATAGACACCAGTCGGAGTACACGGTGGCCAAGACGACACCGACTGGAAACTTATCGCTAGGTAGCTATCGAGTTTCCCTTAAGGATCACACATGCGATTGTGGCCACTTTTAGCCGCTCCATTATCCATGTTGTCACGCCATTGCATGTTGCGCCCACTCGCGCCTGAATCGAGCGTCATATGTTCACAAGGTGTATCGTATGGGTGAGGTGTTCAACATTTACAAGTACGGGTTTGTTTCGCCTATCCCAGAAGGTCTATGGCCCCATATGCTGGACCAACTGTCATACCTGATCCTAACATGAGACGTGCAAGGGAAGGTCGTCCGAAGGCAACCAGGATCCGCGGTAGCATGGATCAGTCTGCTGAGAACCAGCCGAAGCGCTGTGGCCTCTGCCGTCAGCCTGGGCATACGCGGAGGAACTGTGACCAGCGGAGACATACTGCTGGAGGTGAAGCTTAGATGTTATGACGTTTATGGTGTCGTTGTTGTTTTGTAAGTTCTATTAAGAGGTCTTAATTTGAGTAATGTAAGGTTGGTTGAGTCAATAAATGTCGTTCCTTTGGTCAGTGTACTAAGTTCGTTTGTTTAAGTCCTTTTATTTTACATGTTTAATTGAATTACTTTGGTTTCATTATGAATGCACGTAATACTTGTGACAAGCTATTTCGTAGCTGTAGATCATACAACATACATAAATATCACATACATAGCAAATAATATGCAACAGCAGTCTGGAACATAAAAACATAAACATGATACTAAGAACATAATCTAACATAGTCCCAACCCTATGAAAAAAGAACACATAACTAATCAGCATCCTCGATGGTGTCACTGTCATCATCATCAAAATGACCAAGCAAGTGACCTCCGGTGCCACACAAAGGAGGACGCCTCACCCTCCTCGGTCTCTGGTCCGCCACTGGTGCGAATGGCTGTGGGGGAACGGTGCTGAATGCTGATGCTGGGGTCCATCCTAATGCAAACCATGGGTCAGATGGAGAGGCTGCAGGCTCGTTGAGGTCAACCGGCAACTGATGCTGAACATCGTGACTCGGTGGCTGGTACTCGGCAAACTGGGAATGAACCTCAGGCATCTGTGGCCTATAATGGGTGGCATCGTCGTCCCTCAGCATGTCTGCTATATCTCTAAAGAACTCTGACTGACTAACAGGATCATCGATATCCATGCCGACGGCCACGGTAGTAAAGTCAGCGAATGCCTATGCGTCAACACTCCCGAACTGCTGAGAGGTACCTCCCACATTGTAGGTGGGCTGATCCATCCCTGTTGCCACACCACCAACATCCTCACCAACAGCGTGCTGAGCACCGTCATCCTCAGCGGATGGTACTCTCCAAAGGGCATACGAAAGGTGTGGGTCTCAGGACGCCACCTCTCAATGAATGTGCTAAGTAGAGGCTCATCAACCCAAAATCACTGACTGTTCAGCCTAGCCAGGTGATACAAGCCCGCGGTCTCCAGATACGGTATAATCCGGTCGTGTAAAGGCATATTCTGTTGTCTCCTGACACCACTAATAACCCTAGTAGGCTGCAAAAATATGCATAAGAAAATTCTCAACACACGACCAATACTAACAACATCTAATATAATTTTAAAAAATTATTATACACCAACATTGGTTTTCTATGTACTCTAATTATGACAATAGTTCTAATAACGACAACAATAAAAAAGCTAACAATACCAACAGGAATCACAAAAGTAACAACAACAACACTAATAATACTAACAACTCGCAATAATAACAATAATAATAATAACCATAATAACAATAACATAATAATAATAACGATAATACTAACAAGTCACATTACTAATAATAGTAATAATAATAATAATTATAAAAATAATCAAAATTAAAAAGTCACAACTAAAATAATAATAATAATATTTATAATAATATTAATAATGATAACAACAATACTAGTCAACAAAAAAAAGCATATTGCGGTTTAGCATTAATAATAATAATAATAATAATAATAATAATAATAATAATAATAATAATAATAATAATAATAATAATAAAAAAGTTATTTAACTAACCTCTTGGTCGATATATCCAGCCACATGCGCAACGCCATTTAACCTGCACATACGAAATTCGTCTTCTATCGGTCCATCGCTCAACTGGTTCAAAACCTCAATCCGACCCTTAAACCACAAAGCTCTCTGGATTCTCTCTCACACCACCAACTTCACAAAATTTTCAATGCTCAAATGTGATCCGCCCTCACTAGCAACGGCTTCTATATTTATACTTGTTCATGCATAAACCGTGGCTACTTCCAAGGTTTTATGCACACCATCTTTTTCATAAACCGTGGCTGTCACCCACGATTTATGTGTTGCATTCACCAAGAGTAAACCGTGGCTGTTTCCCACGGTTTACGTTGAGCTCTTCTTGCATATAAACCTTTGCTGCCAGCCACGGTTTATGTGTACTCTGAAACCGTGGTTGGCTCCCACGAATTATATAGAAATTAAAACAAGACATTCACGAAACAAGTTTTCAATTGTTGTAATCAGGCAAAGGTTTTCAGCATTTATTTTATATAGGTAAATTTGCCCTCATTATAAAATATTAATACAGTCAAATAATGAAACCGTAAGATTTTAATTAAATAATTATACTCCTTTTTTTTCTGTTAATTCAAGAAACTAGCAATATCTGAGAGACAATTCTAACAAGGGATCCCTTCTAACAAATACATTAATTCTTCTCAATAGCTACTATTCATACAAATCATTCTTTTAGAAAGCATACCCTTTTGAAATTCATTGAATTTGATTCAGAGACGACTTTTGAGTTTGCTTAATCAAGGAACCAAAGATTGGTGTGACAATTCATGAAGAAGCACATAGAACATGAGAGAACAGTGAAAATTTTGAATGACTAAACAAAGAACCACATGCATGAGCCATAATAAATAATTAAATATGTGATTCCTTAATATGCGCATGCTTGTATGATTTTCCAAAATATATGCATTAATATGATAATATCACTTTTTATTTTATTTTATATTTCCTCATCTATCATATCATCTACATTGCCATTGGTGGGGCACTTCGTCCCTCTTTACTTATTCTCATTGGTTTTACTATTTAAGTTGGATAATACTATAGAAATAACAAAATTTATTATTTTGATCAATAAAATCAAAAATCA
>NC_029790.2:131172473-131174569 GCF_000816755.2 Arachis ipaensis | reverse complement strand
TTAACTATAACAACTATAGTAACAAACTAAAATTCAAATTATAAAGACAAAAATTAGATGATCTCTATTATGATTTTTGAAATTTGTAACTTTATTATTTTAGCCTTTTAAATTTAAATTTATTATATTAATTTTCGAAATTTAACTACTGACACCATATTAATTTTTGAATTCTTTCTAGCGCTGAATCAATAAACAGAGTGTCGAAATGGCTCTAACTTGTCATCTGGAAACATATAAATGACATTGTTTTGTTTTGACGCTTAAACAAGACAAAAACGAAATCATTTTGAAAAATGAAAGAAGATAAAATGGTTTACATATCATATAAATTTTTTTTTATTATTTTTTTTTGTCTTTGCCTTATTTAAAGGATAAAATGAAATAACGTTGTTATATCCTATATCTAGCATGATAAATCAGAAGATGTTCAACATTCCATTTGTCAACTTAATATCGGAAAGTAGGAACGAAGTTAGCATAAAATTTGAAGAAGAGCCAAAATTTAATTTTCGGATATAAAGATATTAAAATAAAAATTTTAAAGGGAGTTAAATCAAAATTTACACATAATTTATAAAAAAAATTAAAATTTAGTGAGGCATTGTCCCCTTTGAAATATGAGAAGCACCGCTACTGGTCCAATAATTAATATAGTATTCGGAACTAGATCTTGAGAACCACTACATACTATAATGAATTTTGGATCCGACTAATTAAAATGGTGAAAGCTATAAAACTGAAGGATCATTTTGAATATATTTAGTCCAAATATTAACATTTAAATTTCAACGATCATGATGCACCAGTTGATGAATTTGGTGCATGAACACATTAAGTAACCTAATAATGCAAACCTGGAGTAGTAATTATTGGTACAATAAAATTTTGATAAATTTTATATGACTAAAAAATGTTCTATGCTTTAAGTTAAACTCGGGGTTTTGAGCATATATTCACACTAGAGTTAGTTCTAGCTTAGCTTGAGTTTCACTTATTAGTAGTTTTGATCACTTTCTTAAGTATCTCATTAGGGTTTAATTTCATCTATGCTATATGTTCAATAGTTCATCATCAGCATCATTAATTATATATGTGGAAAAAGAAATAATAAATCCAATAGAAGGGTCAAGGGGAAGAAAAAAGTGGTTGCTAGATAGCTAGGAATATATATAATGAAGGGCAAGATGGGTAAGATCCTAGAGTTTAGTGGAAGAGTGGTCCATGAAAGCTAAGGAATTGAAAGAGTGCTCATAAATCATAATATTGAGTATTTAAGTGCTTTTGTGGTCCTAGATTTGAGGAAAGCCTAATTTGGAGGGATATCGAGAAAGTGGGCCCAAATGAATATATAAGAGAGAGGGAGAGGCCTCTTGCTTTCAATCTTTCATTCTCTCACACAAACCCAAAATTAATTTGCTATTAAATTATATATTTTTATTACATACATACATACATACATAATTTGTTTTAATGTTAACCCTTACTCACTTTCGTGTAGTAAACTAGTGTTCTTTCAAAAGTTTGTTTAGAATTAAACTAAGAGATTCTATCGAAGTTTAATTAGTGTATTTTTATCATTAGGTCACCATCCTTGTTAATTACACTCCTCCTAATATGAAATTGAAAGATAAAATAAATAATCCTACAAATGGAACTTCACCCCTTGATCAACCTCTATTATATGAACTATATATGCACGTCATTTTTAACATATCAAGGAGCATTATTTTGGTACCCATTTGTAAATTATTGCGCCAAATTATTCCCTCAATAATTGTTTCGTACGGATAATTTAGCTAGGCACAATCATTTTCAGAGACAATGCACAGGAAAAAAAAAATAAACACGAAACCAAACAAACCACAATTATTCACATGAAAATATTTTATATAAAAATTTAAAATTATATGAAGATATTTTCATACAGATAGTTATAAAAAATATGCGTCAAACGAAAAATATGGATTGAATGAAGAACCCAAATTAGAGAGGATAAGGCAATCACATTCGTATATATGTGGGGGCAGTACCATTATTATCACGCGCAAAATTAAATTTTAGACAAATTAAAAAATTATAAACAAATTAAATTC
>NC_029790.2:131152125-131172465 GCF_000816755.2 Arachis ipaensis | reverse complement strand
CATATTAAATATACATTTTATAAGTATAGATACAAATATTTCCGCGTAATCCATTCACACACTTTGGAAAATTAGGGTTCTCTTATATTATATCTTCAATAGTGCAATTTAAAGTTTGTGATTACAACTATTTGTCTTGCTCTCTATATATAGGCTTATGATTTGTGTCTATATATAGATATATACTCCAATAAATCAACCTAGAAATGAAAGCAGTGGTAGGAAATGTCACGGTGTTGTTTATGATTGGATGATAACTTTGAAATTAGGTTTGGTGAATAAGTTCTCAATATATACTCCACTCTTCTATTTCCAACTTTAGTTATAAGAGACTTGAGGACCTGTGGCTACTTTTTAAAGTGTAATGTGGATATGGATTGCAATAATACCATATCAATTTCGCTACATTACCAACAATATTTCTGTTAACTTCTGTCAACTTTTATTTATAATTGTGTTTAATAAAAATATCTTTATAGATGTGTCTAATAAAAATATTTTTTTTATAATTATGTCTAACAAAAATATTTTTATAGATGTATTTTTTAGATGTGTCTCTTTATACATATATTTAAACTTTAAAATATAATAATTAATTATTATTAATAATAAATTGACAGATAATATATTGGTATTCTATACTTTTTCATAGTATATATGTGTGTCTTAGCTGTTATTCAATCAGATATTAATATATGTTTATATGATTATTTCACCGATTTTTTAAAAGGTTCATCTAGTATAAAGATGCATATTCATACAGATTTACAGATTTTTGTCTTTATCGAATTTGCTGTGGACACGTGTTGTTTATGTATGGCTGAAAGCAGGTAGCTCTCAGGAAGCTGAGGACGCTGATCGAAGGGATGGGTGAGCCGGCTAGATAGCACGGTTTAGAATGGGGTTGTCATTTTAGAGGGTCCCATTAGCGCTTGCTGGGCCTTCAGGTTTGTTCCCAAAAAGAGTGGGGGTAACCAAAGTAGTTGTTGCTGTAGGTCAGTCTTCTCCTATCAACCCAAAAAACCCTAGCAGCGTCCCCCAAGAAAGCCGACGCCGGTGTCGTGACTCTCACCGTCTCTGGTGTTTGGCTTCTGAGTTTGTTCCAGCTGCTCCCTCCGGGTGAAGGACCCCCCGACGGAAGCCATTATCCAGATCAGGTGCAGGAGCCAGGGAGCGGTGGTGCTGACAAACGCCATAATAGTCAGGTGCGGTTGTCCTGTACTCAGCATTGCTGGCCGTCCTCCTCCGTCCCTCTCAGTCCAAGGTAGGAGCTGCTCCGCCCAGTGAATGATCATCTTGGAGTCCCGCTCCCGCAAGGTGTTCAGGTTAGGTCGAGAACTTATATTCTGAATTTCTAGATTCTGGTATATGCTTTGAGTCTGGATGGAGCATGGGTAGTTGGTTTAAGACCAAGTTAAATTTGATCAATTTTCACATTCGAGGAACTGCTGCATGAACAGATTGGTAGTTTATTTAGACCTTTAGTTGTAGTTAAAAATTAGTTAGTTCAATATATTGTGCGTTTGGGAAATTGTTAATGCAACGGGCACTACTAGCAATCTAGGCAAGATAATGTATACATGGCTGGTGAGAGGTCACTTCGGGTTACCTTCCCATAGGTAATGATCATGTTTTAGTAAGAACTTTGAGGACTAAGATTTTTTGCATGGTGATTTTGTTAAACCGCTATTTGGATGTACCCTTAATGTAAAGTGGTTTATTATTTCAAAATGGAATGTCGTTTTTCTGTTTGTGGCTAAATATGGGGGTTGTTGTGAAACTAAGGACTTGTAGCACACTACAAAGAAATGGTACTTTCAAAGACACTGGAGACATAGATATTGTAATTTCAATGTTTCGCTTCGTAGCGGGAAAACAACAAGTATATCAAGGAAAGAAGGTTGTAACTGATTTCTAATTAGATGTTGATATGTTTTTTATTTTATAGGAGCCGTTGTTGTTGTTTGGATTTTTAATTCAGTAGCATTAAAATTTGGAAAGGGTTTTTAACCATTTGGCTATAATTATGCCGGGAACCTTATTGAACTTATGGTGCTGGGTTGGATTCTGAAAATATTATTTTTAACTTATTTAAGATGCGCTAAAGTTGGGCCAGCTATGTTTACATAGTTATAATGCAGTGGCTTTGGCTTATTTGTGCAGTAAGATATAGTCCCTTTTTGATAGTTGTGCTTGCTGTTTTGACTGTATCGACGGCGTTGTTATGAGCATCATTTGTCTATTTTGTATGTGATCAAGCTAGGAGGTTGCCCAGTTGTTGCCAATAGATTTCGATCGTTCGTTTAACAGTGAGGGTAAAGACTCGGTCGGGAGTGCCTCCAATGATAGTCGCGGACATTATTCTGCAAGTGATGATGAATACGACGACGACGATTACCTGGAGTGCAATGAAGGCCGCGAAAGCGGAGAGAAAATGGTAGGTGGTGCCGATGATGGTAATGGGTGGGGTGATGCGAATGATGCGGCAGAGGTTGGTCTCCGCCGGCCAGTAGTTGCTACGGACTTTTTGGGAAAAGAGTTTGCAACGGAGGATGATGCTTATGCTGCCTACAAGGAATTCGCTAAGTCAAGGGGTTTCGGAGTTCGGAAGGGAGACATAGCTCGTGTGAATGGGGTGTTGATTAGGAGAGACTTTTTTTGCCATCGACAAGGCACAAGACATGCTAAGCACTACGACCGTCCTGAGCGAGTAAGGGAGGAGAGGCTGGAGAGTCGCACGGACTGTAAGGCAAAGTTGAAGATTTACTATGATATGCAGCATAGTGTGTGGAGGGTCAGGACCATCGTGGACGAACACAACCACGAGCTTGCCCCGGCAGTGTTCGCACGTCTCATTCGTAGTCATCGGAAGATGAGTGACGGTGACAAGGCGCAGGTGGATAGTTTGAAGCAGTTTGGGATCGCCACGTCGAAAATAATGGCTTACATGGCGGGGCAATCTGGTGGGTATGGCATGCTCAGATTCACAAAACGGGATCTCTATAATTATGTTCATGGGCAAAGGGTTGCACGAATATGCGACGGCGACGCCGCCGCGACTATCAGCTACTTGGAGGGTAAGGCAAATGCTGACATGAGGACCGTGGCCCGTTACACACGGACCTCGGACAATCGTTTAGGAAGCCTAATTTGGGCCGACGGTGAGATGATCACGGATTATCATCTATTTGGTGACGTGTTGGCCTTTGATTCGACGTACCGATCTAACAAGTACAAGAAACCACTGGTGGTTTTTTCTGGGTCAAATCACCACAAACAGACATCAATATTTGGATTCGTATTGCTGAAGGATGAAGAGGTCCGCACCTATAGGTGGGTCTTGCTGAACCTGCTCGATGTTATGGGGCAAAAAAATCCTTGTGTAGTGGTGACCGACGGGGACAAGGCGATGCGCACTGCAATTGCGGAGGTGATGCCGACGGCGACACATAGACTATGTGGTTGGCACTTGGAGAAGAATTGCGTCCAGAGGGTGAAAGATCCTGAATTTCGCAAGGTGTTTAGGAAAGCAATTTATGCTAACTTTGAAATCAGCGAGTTTGAGGAGTACTGGAAGGCATCTGTCGAGTCACTTGGCCTAGAGGACAACAGTTGGGTTAAGTCCACGTATGAATCTAGTGAAAGTTGGGCAATGGCGTACCTTAGGGGAACATTTTGCGCAGGATACAGGACGACCTCAAGATGTGAAGGGATAAATGCTTTTGTTAAGGGCTTCCTTAAATCAACTGATAGCATTCTGGAGCTTGTGCATAGTTTGGATCGTGTTGTAAAGGACTATCGGAATAATGAAGTAATTGCCCAATTCCACTCCACCTACTATAGTTCGGTGCTGACCACCGGCCTTGATTCGATCGAGCGGTTTGCATCGAAGGTGTATACAAGAGCAGTATTCAGAGAAGTGAAGAAACAAATTAAGGCTGTGGCAACGCTATTGTTTCGGGCCAAGGACAGCATCAGCACAACAACTGTGTACACATTCTCGCGAATGGGAAAACCTAATAGAACACACAAGGTATTGGTTGACCCGAACGAGGGAAAAATAGAGTGTGAGTGTTCGATGTGGAACAGTGAAGGGATTCCCTGCAGTCATATCTTTTGTGCGATGAAGTACGAGGGTTTCGAAGAAATACCACCCGGTCTTGTTTTGAGAAGATGGAGCAAGGATGCAAAGGATTGTAGATTGACCGCTGCGGATAGTAAAGATGGTTCTGAAGGCCGTTTGCTTCGATATGGTGCTCTATGTGGGGCAATGAGTTTAGTTGCACAGCTTGGGTCGGAAGATGCTGCAGAGTTTGTTGTGGCTAGGGATGGAATTGCTAGTCTCACCAAAACGCTTCAGCAGAGATTCGTTGACAAGGTTGGCAGCAAACTTGGTCTATCGCCGGTGTCAGGAATCGAAGACCCCGTCGTATCGAAGACAAAAGGGGCACCGAGGAAGGGAAAGGAGTGTGTACCGATTAGCCAGGGAGAGAGGACGCCGAAGAGACGACGTTGTACCAACTGTGGGGAAGCCAGTCACACCAAGAGGACTTGCACGTGGCATCCGGGAGAGGGGGTTGCAGGCAATGATGATGCAGGCGGTCCAAGTTACATGGAGCATGATTCGCAAGATGCTGCTGCCCCTTGCGCAACACCAGAGGCACGTCATTGTCACACAAACGAGGTAAGTAAGCGGTTTCCATTTAGATTCGAAAATCATAGGGTGATGTTGTTTGGTTAATTCCTTGAATGTGATGGCCGAAATCATAAGATTCATTAAACGTGTAAAAATAATATTTTAATCAATATGGCAATGTCAATTGGAGGAGCACAAATGCTGGAGATAGAAGTTCCTGGCTTTTCAGGTACCATATAATGTTATGTGTTTGTTGCACGAAAGAATTCAATACAGTTTGTATAGTTTTTGCCTATTGTTGCTGCATCCCTTTCTATGAGTGGCTTAGCATACCTCTTGCTGACCTTACCATACCCTTTGGTTACTCATACACTAGCTCTTTTGGCATTACAATGTTTGGGTCGTGGTGATTTCCAGATTCTGTAACATTGCAGTTAGGTATGTAAAGCAAATGTAATTGATCATAAAACCGTCTCTGTATCTATATGCATAAGCCAGATGAATAACTTCAATCAACTAGTGTGCACTTTATAGTGGGTAGTAGCCAAAATAACAGGTTAAATAGGTGATTTATTGATGTTTAGGAAACATGACATGAATCGGTGCGAATATTATATGCAGTGTTATTACAATTACTTGGGCGTACATAAAATGCAGCAAAAACCCTTCAAAATTGATAATTTATGTGAATATGTTATGCTTCATTAGGTGGGAATGCAATCGGAGAGCGGCAACCATGGTGACACTGTCCCGGCGCACGCAGATGGGACGAATCCATGTATCGGTGTTGGAGGTGGGGGCCCTAACTTCTTCCTTGGCGGGCAACACATCGAGCAATTTTATTCCGCTAACAGTTGCTCGGGGCACACTGGTCAGCAGTCTTCACAGGCTCCCTGCCCGAGGTTAAGGAACCCCAGTGCGTGGACCAATGAGGAGTGGTTTGAGCGGTGGATGACACAGGTAAAAGTCGGAGAATCCTGTTTTGATACTGCTTACTATGTGCTTTTATTTAGCCTTTCTTGAGGTATGCAGTGTGTGATGTAGTACTTTTTGTGTCCTTTCACAGAATGTCGTCAGTAGAATGGCTGGCAGCGGAATGTCTGGACGTGTCCCCAAGCAATGAAAATGGAAGACTGCTGCAAGGGAATAAGCTGAACTCTGTTGCTTTCCATGTTTGTTTACAGGGGCAACATCAGTTCTATGCATGTAACTTGTGATCATGTGAAGTCTGTGTCTAGTATTATGTATACGCTTGTGAATTTTCTTTTTCCTACGTGGGTTGGGTCAATGTTTACCCAAACTAAAGACATGTAACAGGTGTGTGTTGCATTTGTAATATGTAAGCAGGTCTCACATGCAAAACATGTGTTAGTAGTTTGAGCTAGAGAATTTTACGTTGTTTATGTTCAATGAGTTCAATACATCCAAGTGATTTACTGGTTATTTTTCGTATGCATAAGGGAATGTTAAAGGTAGGTGAAATATGAATGAAGTGCCAGGCCAAAGAGCAAAGAAATAGTTCCTATGAACTGGAAGGAGAATGTGGAATTCGATTTTTTTGCTAATGAAACAGTGCTTTAAAGTGTCACGCTCCTAGCACAGCTAGTGTTAATTGGAAACTAAATCTTTATGCTTCTTTTTGTAGTGTGGGAGTATCAGGTCCAATGCATTTTATATGTTACGCTGACAAGTTATAAGTAATGCTGGTGATAAGTAATGGTGCCGCTAAGATGTGCTGCCTTTATAAGCCAAAAACCAAATGATTCAGTATTCGTTACCTGTAACTATGCAATTTTGATGAAAATGAGGTTATCAGGCACGGGTAATTTTCATACAAACTCCTGTTTGTCATTCCCATTTAATATAGACAATTCAGTATACAGGACACTAGTATTTACAACTTAAAAAGAAGCTGACTTCCATGCAGTACGATTGCATTCATCCCGCCTCATGCGAACTCCAAATGGGCATCAACTTAAGGATATATACAAAATCGCAAAATGAAGTCATACATGTTTCACACTGTACAAACAAAACAAAAATGGTCGACCATTGATTTCAAATTTGTCGTGAAACATTCACCGCTGGAGCCAAAAAATTTGGGAGACTGTTTGGCGGCTGATGAATAGTATTAACCACTTTCGATTATTCAACTACCATCTTCACAGGGCTAGGTTGACTTTCTCTCCCAATGTTCAAATGCTTTAGCGACTACCTCATGTGCAATTACGTTATTTGACTTCAGCACTAAATCCACAGCTAACCGCATCCGCGTCGCACTATTCACATGCTGTAACAAACGGCGAAACATTCAGACCGAAAACATTACCAACAAGAAACAGTCCACTAAATGCATACATGCAAGGAAGTTTAAAAACTTTTGAATTAAAAATACATCTTAGCATACCTGTACTCCATAATCTTTCCATAAGTGTTCTCGAATCATCTATTGGGCGACCCATAAACCGCAGTCCATCCTGTTTAGTCACACAGTTAATTTTATGATTTTTGGCATTAATGTCTTCAACTTTGGTATAAAAGATAGGAATGAATACAAGATAAATCATTGTTCGTGCAACATATTGAGAGTTCACTTTCCATTTGCATTTGACATTCACTCCCAAAGAATAGCCCTGATTCCTGAGATACCAGGGGAAAGACTTTTTTCACGGTAAACTCTAGTCGGATTACTCCCCATGTTTACATCATGAAATTCCCAAATTCTCTTCCAATCATATACTAAATTCTAAATCGATCATGCTCATGACATAGCACTTCCTTGTGCTCGATAACATACAGCTAGTTAGCGAGAAAGTAGTGGACTGTATCAAATGAAATATGAGGGCAGCTAGTGGTAATCCAACTTTGTTCGATATTTCAAAGCAAGGGAACAGTTTAAAATTTTTTTACTTGTTGAGAGTTTCATAGTTATCATGTTATTTCCGCTGGTGCTAATATTGCATACCTATGGAACATAACATGGAACTTTTCCGACTTGCGAGTAATCACCAAACTAAACCGCACCGAAGCATATTTAGTCACATTTTGTCATACTCTATAGTATTCTGCATGATAGCATGTGCTAACGTACATGATTTGCTACTAAAAATGCATGAGATGTGAAACGTCATGTACTTACGAGCTCCCCTCTTGTTGAGGGACATCCGGCTCTTCAAATTCAAATGCCGAAAACCTAGGACGCAGTGCCCCCTCGCCCGACAGCCACGTCTTTCCTAACGTTAGTCCCTCAAGATATAGTGCCTACAAAGGGTGAGTACATTGCACAATCATATTCATATGCTAGTGACATGAAGTTGTCCAGATGCCATAGTTTCACAAGGGAATAATTGCTTACCACACGCAGCATCCCTGTTTTCCTTGCATCGGCTTCATGCGGGTCCCGAAGTGAGTCGAGATAGATCAACTTCATCTGTGGCACATCAATAATCATTAGGTACCAATGCCGGTCACACCACATCGGCTGGTAAATCTAAAAAAACCCCGCAACTGACAACACCCAGTCATTAATCTTATCCGTAGAATAGAGCAACATTTAAAAAAGCTGAGCTGTGTACGTACCCTGGTGACATGATCCACCTTCGTCCGCATGTAGCTATTGCGTATGGATGTCATGTTCCCGGACGTCATCGAACGACCATCGATTGCAGCTTGCTAACAGTAACTAACAAGCAGACCGTTAGAGGATTCGGTGGAAAACGGGCAGGGTCAAATCCCACAAAAATCTAACGAATAACCACCTGTACAATTCGGTTACTTGACCAAAAACTAAAGACCAGAGCACTGAAATCATGAAAGTTGGCCTTCAGAATGCACAAGTGGAATCACTATTCTTCGTAATTCCTAAGGTAACGTACAAAGGGTATTTATGAAATGCATTTATCGGGAAACGGGATTCACTTGTTAACACACATGATGCATGCAGTTGGATAACATTCTCTTACACTTGCTAGCTTATTTATATGGTAGTTTCAATACTGTGAAGTAGGAAACGTTATTAGTTCACGGGTTTGCCAAATCTCTAGGCATTGTGTTATTGACCACAAGTAATAACACAGGTGGACCTTGCTGTAACTAACAGACCCACTGTTGAACATCATACATATTCATTTTTGGTACCTGGTGTAGTAGCCGGTCTTACCATGATACTTGTGGGTAGGAACCAACGTTGACGCTCGGAGGTATTTGTCAGCATCCGAACCACAACATTAAGGACCTGCATTATTCCGTAGACAGGATACCTAGTTAGCAGGATTAATAGATCAAACAAATTCAAGTTGGCATTCGATGGAATGATTTCTACAGTTAATAATATCTACTCACATCATCCACAATCTCACATTTTGGAACCAGCGTCAGAAGCGCTCCCCTACTACACATACAGTCACCGACGTCGATCAGTGTTTCACCACCGTCATGTATTTCAAAACAAATACAAGAGGATAACATAAAATCCAAGTTTTATTCATACGATAAAGTACAAATCTCAATTATTTGTAAGAAAATTAGCATACTACTCTATCCTCTTTAAAGTAATATGTAAGTCATTTTTTTTATGTGTCACATTTTAATTTGATATTTATTTTAATACATTTGTTATATATTTATTAAAATATTAATTTAAAAATGTTCTTATATTAATTAAATTCTAAACTAAAATATTAATGTAACAAATTAAAAACAGAAACATAAATTAGTATCACTGTGAAAATTTTCAATTTAAAAAGTTTATCGTGTCAGGTAGATCTTTAAGATTAAAAATTTATTCTATACAATTTGGTTTCGAATTATATGAAAAAAAAGAAAAAATTGAAACACTTTATATCTTGTTTTTTAAAAATTAATGTAGCTAGTTTGCAATTATTTTTTATGAAGGTTTGGATATTTATTTAATTTTTGTTAGAAATCAGAGATTTTGCGTGAAAAATAAAAGAGTAATATATAATATTATTTTTTAAATATTTTTTTGGATCAACACATTGAATTTGCCGACACTTGGCAAATTAAAGTGTGGTGGAAACAGAGTAAGGGAGAATTGAATAAGCATTTGGTATGTGTTCTTCTATGACAATTGACCTGGCTGTTAGGCTTCATCTGTTGTTTTTTAACTTTAATTTCTGGTCTTCATTCTAGGCCCTATTTGATTCGGTTAAGCTTTATTATTTTATTAGGGTCTAAAGGGTACTAAATCATTACACCATGCACGATTTGCATTATACCACCTTCTTCTTTCTCCATTTCTGAGAGTTTGGTGGAAGGAAACCAGAAACGACAAAGAATAAAAAGTGGTAGCTAGGATTGTATATATCATATATCTATTAAATAACATTGTTCTCCTTGCAAGGCATATAAACGACAGGTTAATAAGAAATTTTTTATAGATATAGTTGATTTCATATAAAATTAAAAGTATGTTAGATTATGAAATAGTTTTAGAATAGTATTGATAATGTCGATTAGATTCTGTTATGATAGATAGATTAAAATATAGGGTATGTATGACTTTGGGATTTGTATGTAATGTGCTATCCTTTTCAAATTTGGTAGATATTATTTTAAAAATTTATGAGAAGCTTGTGCCTTAATAGAAACAGAAATCATATATTGAACCCTACAATTAGACACTGTCCCAAAAATATTTGATTGAAAATGAAAACTTTTTATTAAACAAGTGTATTATATGTTTTAAATTTGAGGTTCTAAATTTAATTAATTATATATAGCAAATGTTTTAATTATGAAATATTTTTATTATGATGTAGTTTCTCGTTGTATTACAAGTATTAGGAGACAGTAAATATGTTTTTAATTTGCATTTTAAGATCGCATCATTTCATATCTAGAGGCGTAAGGCTCAATAATTATTTGTTTAAACTCAGCGAGTTTTTTATTAATAGTTTATATTTAATTTGGTTTCTGAATATTTTATATTAGTTTTCGAGACAATTTTTAGTTAAAAAATATTAATGGAGTGTTGAAATGGACAATTAGATACTACATTGAAACATGTAAAATGATGTAATTTTGATTTTTGCATTTAAATAGCTTAAAAATGATGTCACATTACTTGTTTTGTTAGGTAAATTTTCAATAAATACCACTTACGATGTTTTTTAGTTATTTGAGTATCAAAATCAAAACGACATTATTTTACAGAATCTAGTGTGACATATGCATGTCATGATAGCGTTCTATTAACGTGTATACATTGAAAATTATTTTAAAAACTAATATAAGTTATGTTTGTAAAATTTAGAGACTAAATAAAAACAACTAAAACTTTAAAAATTAAATTAAAATTTATATAAAAATTTAAAGACCAAATTAAATATTATTTCGTGGTTCAAAAATTGCACCATCACATTATAAGACATGGCGCACTAGCTTATTCTTTCGATTGATGGCGTAAGGTGGTCGGCGGGTGGCGGGTGCTTATTACAAAATCTTTGAGTAGTTTACATAAGATGTAAAACCACATGGATTTGATTTGAATGGTTATTTGGTGAGCTTTCTTTTAGAAGGTGCATTTTTTTTTGTCTTATATTAACATTTTATTTTTGAAATGTATGACAATACACAATTTCATGACATTACTTAGTTCTTATCATATTGTCGGCACTTACGTGTGTATTTAGTTTAAGGTTTTATCAAACAAACGTACATGCTTTTATATTTGACTATTTTTTTTCTCTTTTTCGTGAAAGTTAAAATCTGCTCCAAACGTAAGTTATCTAAAAGTATCATTGGACTTACTTTTGCATTCAATTTATTTATCTCTTCTAGCGTGGATGAGGTAAATGTTTGGTTTTGTCTTCTCTCTATTTAGTAGAAAGAAGAGATTCTAAGATCTGACAATAAAATGTGAAGATTGAATTGGGTCCCCTCCCTCATTAACATTAATTAATCTTTTACTTTCACCCGTCACGGTTACTTTATTAGGCCTAATTATTTGGTTCATAATATGTCAAAAGAAAAAGAAAAGAAATAAATTAAAAGAGGGCAGAAAGTTTCGTGAAACATTGAAACGAGACAAGCCTGAAGGGAAAGAACAAAGAACAAAGAAGCTCGTGTAAAACGTGTGGGACCCATTCAATGACATTTGAAAAGAAAAAGAGGAAGGACGGAATGCGTGGTTGTGTACCCATCCATTTGGATCTCTAATTTTTTTTCTTAAGAGAATAAATGAATTTTTTATTTAAATAAATATTTTATTTATTAAAATAAATAATTATAAAAATTATTACAAAAATACGTCTTCCAATCTTATCTCATTTACACTATAAATGATAATCTTATTTCATAATCTTATTTCGTTTATAATTAAATTTAAAAAATACACATATCTCGTTTACACTGTAAACGAAATAATTATAAATGTATTTCATTTACATTGTGATAGGAGTCATGGCATAGTTAGAATTCTGATTTAGAATGAGTATTGTGCCTTGTGTGCTTGCTGTCAAATCTGTTAGGATGACATGTGCTTGCTGTTAATACTGCTAGGCAGTTAGCAGTTAGTTCTATTAAGTCCTTACCTTTCTAGTGAGTCAGTTAGTTGCTAGAAGATGCTGGAAGCTTCCTTGCTCAATTCACTACTCAGTTTGATTGCTTATAAATAATCATCCTCATCACCTTACAATGTAACTTCCTGCAACACAACTCTCATTCATTCAATGGAACCACTTCTCTTCCTTACTTTCTCTGTTTTCTCTGTTCTCTCTCTCTCTTTCAATCTCTTCTCTGATTCTTCTTCAAGATCACACTCTATGATCTGGTACCTTTCATGGTATCAGAGCATATGGTGCCATAGCTTCCGCAAGATCCAAATCACAAGAACAAGAAAATCAAAGGCACACGAACAATGGCTCAGGGATTCACAGCAACGGCAATTTCAATGAAGTTGGATGAAGACAATTTCTTGCAGTGGAAAGATCAAGCATTCTCAACAATTGAAGGAAATGTATGCTGAGTCACATCACAGGAAAGGGAATTCCTCAACAGTATCTAGGTACAAATGATGAAGATGTAGTATTGAATCCACAATATCAACAGTGGAAAAGGCAGGATGCGTTACTCAAATCCTGGCTCTTAGCCTCAATGAGCAAGTCATTTACTACAAGAATGGTTAGTTGCATCTATACGCATCAGGTGTGGAAGAGATTGGAGGATCATTTTGCTTCTCAAATCAAGGCAAAAGTAATGCAACCGAAGCACAAACTCAGCACACTTCAGATCGGAGCATCAGTAACAGATTATGTGCTTTTGATTAAAGGTACAATTGATGCACTAGTTTCTATTTGAGAGTCAATCAATGAGAGTGATCATGTAAATGCAATCTTGCATGGCCTAACTGAGAAGTATTCTTCAGTATATACCTCTATACTACCAAGAGCTCAAAGCATAACAGTGGCCGAGCTAGAGGCATTATTGCTTGCACATGAGAGTATGCTTTCTAGATTTAGAAAGCCAGAGGCGTTTGTCCAGGCCAATATTGCTCAATTTGAAAGAAGAGGCAGCTTTCGAGGAAGAGGCGGAAGGATGTCTAGAGGAGGCAGAGGTGCCTTCAATGGAGGAAGATCTTCTCAAGAATCTTGGACACAGGAACAGTCAAACAATGGACAGTTTCAAGCTGGTAGAGGTCAGTTCAATAGAGGAGGAAGAATGCAAAACACAAGAGACAGACCTCAGTGCCAACTTTGCAACAAGTTAGGCCATACAGCAAGGACTTGCTGGTATAGGTATAGTGAAGAATTTTATGAAGGAGACTATGGACATGAAGGATACAGTAGAGATGGAAACAACTCAGGTTACAGCAACCAGGTCTCTCAGCAGATCTCTCAGCCTCATGCCAATTTTTCCAATGTCTTGGCAACACCTGCCACAGTTCAGGATCCAAGCTGGTATCCTGATTCAGGAGCCAGTCATCACATGACACATAATGAGCAGAATCTGCTAGAGAATGAGGAGTGTTGTGGAAATGAACAAGTAATAGTTGGTAATGGAACAGGTTTTCAAATCTCTTTTGTTGGTAATTCATGCATTAAATCTGATTTGAGCTCTAGAATACTATACCTCAAGAAACTGTTGTGTGTGCCTGAGATTACAAAGAACTTATTAAGTGTATATCAATTCTGCTGTGACAACCATGTCTTTTTTGAATTCTATGATGATAGGTGTTGCATAAAAACAAAAGATACTCAGCAGTTAGTACTTCAAGGCATTGTTCACCAAGGCCTTTACGAATTTCCAGTCCTTCAAAGCTCACCAGAAGTTTTCACTGCATCAATAAGAAACAAAGATGATCTGCTGACTTGGCATGCTAGATTAGGACATCCCAACCATAGTGTTGTGTCAAAAGTACTAAAAATTTGTCAAATTTCCCTTCCTGTAACCAAATTAGATTATTCAGCCTGTTGTATTGGCAAATCTCATCATTTACCTTTCACTTTATCACAAACTGTATACAAACACCCTCTAGAACTTGTACATTCTGATATTTGGGGACCAGCTCCTATTGTAGATAATAATGGACATTGGTATTTTGTCAACTTCATTGATGCCTTCTCTAAATTCACATGGCTTTACCTAATCAAATCTAGAGCTCAACTAAAATCAGTATTTAATCATTTCCAACAAACTGCTGAGTTACAATTAAACAAGAAATTGAAGATGTTACAATGTGACAATGCTGCTGAGTATGTGAGTTTATCTAAGTTGTTACAGGCCACAGGAGTTATTTGCAGGTTCTCATGCCCCATGTACATCAGCAGAATGGAGCTGCTGAGAGGAAACATCGCCATGTGGTTGAAATGAGACTTACCTTACTTGCAGGTGCATCCATGCCTACAAAATTTTGGAGTGAGGCCTTCACTACTACTACAAAGCTGATAAATATGCTGCCAACACCAGTCCTGGATGGCCTATCTCCTATGGAAAAATTGTTCGGCAAGAAACCTTCCTATGAGCAGCTTAGAGTTTTTGGTTGCTTGTGTTTCTCTCATCATAGAGCTTACAACAAGCATAAGCTGGACTTCAGGTCTTCTCCCTGCACCTTCATTGGATATGGAACCTCTCATAAAGGGTATAAATGCCTCACTCAAGATGGAAGAGTCATTATCACCCCTCATGTGGTGTTCTTTGAGGACCAGTTCCCCTTTAAGCAAGCAACAGATCACACTCATAGCAATAATGCATCACCTACTGCCCCACTCATCCCAACCATTCCAAGACTGACCTCCTTAAGACCTGAATCAGCACCAAGGGAAGCTGCTTTAAATCAGCACCTTGCTAGTCATACCTTCTCTCAAAGTAACTCCACAGTGCCTCAGCAGCCAATAGACACCCCTTCCACTAATTCTCTAGTCAGGACTGAATTGCCAACAGTGAGCTCCGCAAATCCAACTTCAATTCCTATCAATGATATTGAGATTCTATTACCAATGCCTATGGATCCAGATCCTGTCCACCCCCTACAGCAGTCAATTCTCACCCAATGATAACCAGGGGTAAGGCTGGCATAGTTAAACCAAAGGTCTTCCTTGCAAATGTTGAGCCAAGAACTGTAACACAAGCCCTCAAGTCTTCAGAATGGAAGGCAGCCATGGATGTAGAATATACTGCCTTGATCAAGAATAGAACATGGAAATTAATGAGGCTTCCACCAAATAAAGAAGCAATTGGCAGCAGGTGGGTTTTTAGACTAAAGTACAATGCAGATGGCTCCTTACAAAAGCATAAAGCAAGGCTGGTTGCTCAAGAGTATGCTCAAAAGCCTGGTTCTGATTTCACTGAAACTTATAGCCCTGTAGTGAAACCGGTTTCTATCAGACTTATACTCTCTATTGCTATATCAAAGTCCTGGACAATTAAACAGCTAGATGTCAACAATGCTTTTCTTTATGGTGATTTAACAGAAGAAGTATACATGAAACAGCCTCCTGGCTATGAGCAAGGAGATCCCTCACTGGTGTGTAAGCTCACCAAAGCTCTCTATAGATTGAAGCAAGCCCTAAGAGAGTGGTATCATAAGCTGGCCAATGGTTTAAAGGAGATTGGCTTTGAAGCTACAAAGTTTGATATCTCAGTCTTCACTCAGAATCACAGTGGACTAAAGACCTATGTGCTTGTGTATGTTGATGACATCATAGTAACCGGGGAGTCAACAGAGCTTGTGAAAGAGGTTATAGCAAAGCTGAATGTTAAGTTTGCTTTGAAGGACATGGGAGATCTTCACTATTTTCTTGGAATCCAGGTAAACAAAACTTGTGATGAAGGGCTGATACTTACTCAACAAAAGTACATTCATGAACTTCTAAAGAAAGCTGGCATGGTGGGCTGTGCACCCTGCCATACTCCCTTGCCCTCCACAGTAAAGATCACAGCCCTTGGAGGTTCCAGCTTCTATGACCCACAGCTGTACAGGTCAATCATTGGTAGCTTGCAATACTTAACAATAACCAGGCCTGAAATATGCTATAGTGTCAATAAACTGTCACAGTTTGTCCAAGCTCCTCTAGAGTCTCATTGGAAGCTAGTCAAACGAGTACTAAGGTACCTCAGTGGCACATCCAGCTATGGCTTACATCTAAAATGGGAAACTTCCTTAGGAATAACTACTTATAGTGATTCGGACTGGGCTGGAGACCCAGATGATAGAAAATCCACCAGTGGCTATTGTATTTTTCTTGGGACAAACCTCATCTCCTGGGCATCAAAGAAGCAGACAGTGGTAGTTAGATCCAGCACTGAAGCTGAGTACAGGAGCATGGCAGAGGCAGTGGCAGAGCTGACTTGGATAAAGACTATGATGAAGGAGCTGTTGCATCCTCTACCAAAAGCACCAATGCTATACTATGACAATTTGAGTGCTGTCCTACTTGCTGCTAATCCCATTCTGCACTCTAAGTCCAAGCATTTTGAAATATATTTACATTTTGTCCGTAACTTTGTTAACAGCAAGGCAATTCAGGTCAGTCACATTCCAGGATCAATTCAAGTAGCGGATATCCTCACAAAGGCAATACCTTCTGAGAGCTTTCTTCACTTTCGGGGCAAGTTAAGTGTTCACAATCAGCAGCAAATCACTAGTCCACAACTGGTTCAGATGACAACAACTGAAGGCAGTCGTGATGCTTGAAGTTATGGTGTCTAGCAGCCAACAAAGTATTTCACAATCAACAAAGATGGACAACTAGAGATGATGATAGGAGTCATGGCATAGTTAGAATTCTGCACGTTGAGAATGAGTATTGTGCCTTGTGTGCTTGCTGTCAATTCTATTAGGATGACATGTGTTTGCTGTTAATACTGTTAGGCAGTTAGCAATTAGTTCTGTTAAGTCCTTACCTTTCTAGTGAGTCAGTTAGTTGCTAGAAGATGTTGGAAGCTTCCTTGCTCAATTCACTACTCAGTTTGGTTGCTTATAAATAATCCTCCTCATCACCTTACAATGCAGCTTTCTGCAACACAACTCTCATTCATTCAATGGAACCACTTATCTTCCTTACCTTCTCTATTCTCTCTGTTCTCTCTCTCTTCCAATCTCTTCTCTTATTCTTCTTCAAGATCACACTCTATGATCTGATACCTTTCACATTGTAAACGAAATAAGACTGATAGATATATTTTTATAATAATTTTTATAATGATTTATTTCAATAAATAAAATATTTATTTAATTTATTTAAATAAAAAATTCTAAAATAAAATTAAATTTTTTTACTATATATTTTATAAATAAAATTAAAAAAACATAAAAAATATTAAAAAATTAAAAATTATATTTTATTCTCTCAATTAAAAATAAAAATTAAAAGAATTCATTCTCAATCCACACATACCCCATGCATATATAGCTGCCTCATGCCCTCATGTTCCGCGAAACCTTACCAATTATATTATTATTATTATCGCTCGCTAAATATTTTAGGTGGCTAATAATAATAAGCTAATTATCTATGACTGATGCTCAGTCTTTGTTATTTTTCTGGTTTAATAAAAACACAAAAATCATGAAAAAGGACAAAATAAAAGAGAAGAACGTCAGAAATGAGTTTATATTTATAAGTCATTACTTCATCCTAATAATAATAACCTTCCCTTGTCCATTCCTTTCGCTCGATATTCACTAGGTTTCAAATACTGTATGTAACATTATACGACTTTAATATATATATTATAGATAATTCTTAAGTTTCGGTATAATTTATTTTTAATATTTTATTCTAATTTGAGGTATTTTTGTTAAAAAGAAGTAGTTCAATACAATGCAAGTAGATAGAACATTGTATATACATGTTAACAAAATCAATAAATACTCACTTCTTTGAATTCACTCATTGGCAAAGATATGTTCATTATTTCTCTTGTCCAGCTTTGTATTCGCTTGATGAATTGAGCAATAAACAATCCCAAATGTTGGTGTGCTTACATGTTTAACATCATAAAATAACTTTATTAATATTATTTTTTAAACCATGCTAGGTGTATTATATTCAGTTACTAAATTATTACTAACATAAAAGATATATTAAAATATAAAATATATATTAAAAATAAATTAAACAACAGATAGATATATATATATACATAACTAATTTGGTAGTTAATTTTTGGTGTGTATATAGTATTTTTGTTATTTTTTTGAATTTGGATAGGGCTAGAAGTGAGTCGAGTTGAGTCGAGTTAGACCAAATTCAAGTTCGGCTCACGAAAATTAAGCTTAGCTCACGGTTCGATTAATTAACAATCGAGCCTATTTCGTAAGCTCAAACTCGACTCAACGAAAGCTCACGAGTTGGCTCAAATAATAGAAACATAATCTATAATTTTATATCAATAAATTATAATTTATATATATTAAAAAATATTTAAAAAATTCAATATATTGTTTATCTATCAATTATAAATTTTTTATTTATAATGTTTAAGTGTGGGGATAACTGATAAACCCTTTTAATATTATATATATAATCGAGCTAACTCACGAGCTAATGAGCTGAGCTTATCCAAGCTCAAACTTGGCTCATTTAATTTATGAGCTCAAATCCAAACTCAAACTCAACTCACCAGTTCACAAGTTCATCTTATCGAGCTATTAATGAGTCGAATTCGAATTGGCTCATGAACTGACTTGACTCACTTTCAGCTCCAAATTTGGATGCTGTTATGAAAAGTATTAAAAATAAAATTAACACTACTCTTAAATATTGAAAAGGAAACAAAGGTTATTTAATTTGTAAAGTATTGAAGATGAAGTTAAATGGCTATAACTTATTTTCAACATAAAAGATTTGCCTAATTAATTTCGCCAACTAATTCAGATATATATGCCTAAGATATTTCTTTTTTTTTTTTTCTTAGATTATGTTTTGTGGAAAAAGAAATAGTTTAAAGTATCCAATATCAAAATTTTTTGATATTTTCAATTTCAATATATATACATAAAAAATCTAAACTTGTAGTATCACTTTTATTAAAACATCAATTGAGGAATGCATTTAAGTAATAACTTATCATTAATTTTTACTGTTAAAAACGAACATCATGAGTTCATTACTTTATCCACATTGAATAATTGAATGTTTGAATATCCATGCCTATATACTTGGCACTAATTGTTTGGCTCCGGGATCCTTCTCTTTTCTCCTTTGGTTTTCTTGTACGGAAGATATGAATCTCAATCATTTTTTGTGCCACTCCATTCCTCTCCTGTAGGAGAATTATTGGTTGTCCACATCTCTGAATGGTAGTTCTAAATATTAGGGGTGTTCATGTGTCCAGTAAAATCAGGTTTGATGTGATTCAGATTCGAATCGAAATATATATTGGACCTATTTGTTAGATTCAAATCCAATTCTAGATCCGATGAAACTTACACATTTTCGAGCCACAATTATACCGGATAAAAACCGGGCTACTTTAATTGTGTATGATAACTGGACCATCGGACCGAGTTCGGGTGGTCCGACTTATGGCCCAAACTCGACCCGAAATAATGACAGGTCTATTTTTTAGACCCTTATCCGATCTTAAACCCGATAAAATCACACTAAATTAGTCCCTAAAAAATTCGGAACCGAGCCGGGTCTTCGAGCCGGATCAGACTATGAACACCCCTACTAAATATATTGATTACATCAGATTTTTAGATTTATATTTTTGGATAAGATGATATCTTTAATTAAGTAGTTCTTTAATTTTCACGGATTTAATTGAATACATTAAGAATAATATAGAACGACTATTTATAATAACATTTGCGGAAATGTTTGGTAACAAAAAAAAATTAGCCAAAAACAGCCATAACTTATCTTATTTAGCATTAATTAATTGTTGCGATAATTAATAAATGTTAAATAAGACAAGTTCTGACTATTTTTTTTTCCTCCCTAACATTTGAATGGTTGTATTTATATTTTTCCATTATATGAATTTTGAAATTACTATAACAAATATGTATGTTACTATCATATTTATCGTCGAATCGAATTCGACCAAAAAAAGGTCTCAATAGAGAACTATGACCATTAGATTTTTAGATCTGTCGCAAAACAAACTTTTTCGATGAAAAAAGTCACCTTGAACAAAATAGATCCCAATTATTACGATCAGATTTTCAATTTTAAATTCGGTGATAATTGATACCCAAAAAAATTATTTTAATATAGTTTTATAGGTGTATTTTT
>NC_029790.2:131148929-131152038 GCF_000816755.2 Arachis ipaensis | reverse complement strand
AGTGTTTTATTTTTTTGAGAGTGTAAGAGTATAAAAATAGAGAGAGGTATTAGTTTAAAAATATATTATAATGGTTAAATCTTTTTCTAAATATCTAAAAGTGTAAATTTTGTATGTGAAAATTCATGTGATGTTATTCTTTTTGTAATAACATATAAAAATTGAGAATTTAAGAGTATACTTTGTCAATATATTGATAATCAAATATTAAAGCGAGTCAAATATTCTTCATAGACAGCTTGTGTTAGTATTTGGTGGTTTTGTTCAATATAAAATAATGTATATATATGGTCGACAACGCAAGTATGCAAGGGATGTTTTTGATCTACCAGCAAACACAGGCACAAGTGTCCACAAGTGTTTGTTATCTAGTTGTATGTTGAGTTTGAATAATTAATTGATGAGATTGATTTATCGGAGTCTAACATTGATTGGACAATTTATAACACTGAAAACGAAGAAAAATTTGTGAGCTCTTATCATATTGTTAGTCCAATTGAAGAAGTGGATGAAGATGATATAATAATTGAGCTTGACATTGTAAATATGACAAATGTACTAGCGATCCAACATCTTTTTGGAGAGCTTTTTTTCATGCACATTTTGAATATAAATTCAAATATATTTTAACTAATACTATAATTCCTAATTAATAATAATATCATACATCTAAACATATAATATAAGTATATTCTCTAATTATATATTATAATTATTCTACTTTAGGTTTAAAAATAAGAAAAATATACAATTAATCTACTAATTATATTGTTATCATTAAATAACTTATTTATTTAATATATATACTGAGAAAAAAAAGTGGTTGAGCGATGGGATTAGTACTGCAAATTGAATGAAAAATAAAAAAACTTAATAAATGAAAAAAAGGAGAATTAGATTGAATGTAAAAATTAAAGAAGAGAGTTTTGGTGTGTAAGATGAATGAGAGGCTATTCATCGTTTCATTTAAAGAGAAAAAGAGTGTTGTACGTATTTACAAACCTGCATGCGGTGGTGGATGTTGAAATAAAATTTTGGAAGTGTCAAAAATTTAACATAAAAATTTTGTTTGATTTGATTTGATTTTTTAATTTTGATATATTGTGAAAAACAACAAAAATTCAAATGCTTTAAATCATAATAAAATATTTAAACAAATTAAACTGTTTTTTTATAAAAAGTTTAGAAAACTATGATCTCATTGTTTTAACTAAACTCTGCCTCTGTCTACACGAATTAACTGTATGTCATGCATGTACACACTACGCTTTTTATGTATTATGCTTGCACAAAACAATACCCTAAAATATTATAAAACACCGTCTTTTGTAATATCATGGCAAAACACAGTTAATTTTCCGATATTAAAATAAAAACTCCACTATATGTTGGCGTGATTTAGGAACAGCGCATAAACGTATTGAGATCATTAATTATTTTGCAACAGGCAAGAGAGATTTGACAAATGACAAGTTTGGCAACGGCATCGCTCATATGATCATGTACTTAATTTAATTTAATTTTATGGTGGACTTTGGTTTGAACTTTGAATATATATAATAATAAAAAATAACAATTTACATGTAAATTAAACGTAGAACCTAACGTGTAAGAGAAGTTAGGGTTGAACTGGGAATAATAGAAGACTTTTATTGTGCGTGTGAATATTATATATATGAATGACAGAAGAATCACGCGTGCATTACAAAAAGAGATTGACGCCTTCAGCGGAGTGAGACAATCACACACTACTCTCAAGTCTCAATGTTCTCGTCAATGTATTTTCCGCATGAATAATTACTTAATTAGGGTTTATAAATTATTTGCTTGTAAATTTATTATAGATGTTAATATTTGAGGAAGGGGTTTGTTTCTCAAACACCTGGATAATCTTTCTATATATGTGAAATTTAAATTTGAATCATAAATTGTATCCTAAATAAATGTGATTTTGCATTTCTAATTAAAGTATTTTTTAAAAAAATAAGGGTAGTTTAATATATAAGTGTTTTGTCGATTTTTAGCAAATCGATGGTGGTTTGACATCTAGTGGTCTGGGAGCGAAATATACTCCTCTTTGTAGGTACTAGTTTTCTAAAAGTGCATCAAAGCGTTTTCGATTAGATCGGGATTGGGAATAAAAATAAATTAAAATTAATAAATCAAAGAAAAGAATAAAAGGAAGGTTTTCAAAAAGAAAACATATTGAAAACAGAAAAGTTTGTGTTAAAATTAAAGAAAAGCGATAAAATGCCTTTGACTAGATCAAAGGATTTTGAATTAGAAATCAACAATGCAAAAATGTAAATTGGACAAAGATGAAGATAAAGAATACTTGGAAAATAAATTTACTTGAAACATAAAGTTTACAGAAAGATAAACTGAAAGAATGAAAAGATGGAAGGAACCCTACAGAAAAGTTACTCGATTGCAGACTCATAAATTTTCTGAGATGTGAGTGTGCTTGAGTGTTTTCTGAGTAAAAGTTCCAACCCTGATTTCCTAAGGTTTTCTAATATTTATAGTCTGCCTTTAGTAACTAACAATTAATTATAATTAATTACAATTAATTACAAATAATTAATTACAAATTTAAACTTTTCAAATATTTTTTCCTTGGTAACTGCTCCCGCCATTTGATTGGAGACGTTTCCCATGATTTCCTCACGTGATAAAAGCTTTTATCCGCTCCGCTACCGTGACTGTTCGATCTCCCATTCGAATACTCAATTCGATTCCCCCTCTCGAGAAGGATTAATCGAATAACAAATCATTCAAAATCCAACTAGCGCTCATTGTTTTCGATCCTTGCCTACGCATGCATCATCTCAAGAAACTATCTCTGACTCACTCCGAATCGATTTGCTTTCATCGAATAATATTTTTTCGATCAACAATAAAATTTCAACATTATTTAAATCAATTTTGATTTTATATGTTTTTTCATATATATGTCCACATTCAACCAAGCCAATAGATATTTAGATAACTAAAAAGACATGGATGCTTGAAGTATATTATATTATTGGAAAATTATCAGGTGTACCGGAGAACATCGGTGTTCCAGTTGTTTTAACCGTTGATTTTAATTAATATATATTATATATAT
>NC_029790.2:131146137-131148805 GCF_000816755.2 Arachis ipaensis | reverse complement strand
ATCTAAAATTTTAAATAAATAAAGAAATTAATTAATATTAACTAAAAATAAATAATTACCTAGCATTACCCGTTATTATTTTATTTTATTTCATGACAACAAAAGCTCAAAAGGTACACACTCAATAAGGGAAGAGAAAAACACCACCATGAAAGTTTAATGAACTAACCCATGCAATGAGATACACTTTCTTAGACGTATGTTGAACGATCTTTCCGAATTACACATTAAAACTTTTATTTAATTCAATTCATGAGTTACCTGAAGTACTAACAAACAAGTGTAACAATAAGAGAAGTACTAGCTAAAAGGAAGGGAAAAGAACAAGACAGAGGAAAAAGGAAGCAATTATTATGGTAGGTGTTCAAGGCAGCCATTGTAGTACGTACCATTTTTATATATGCACCCACTAAATGAAAAAGTGTCACTTATTTTTTTTAGAAGAATGACATATTTACTATTTTTATGTATTTTTTTGTACGCTTTCTTTAAAGTAATTGATAGAAAATAAAAAAACCTCTCTGACAGATTAAGAATTAATTTGTTGTGGATTAAAGTTTTATTTAAAGATTGTCAATAATCAATGAATTATTATATATTTAAAATAAAATTCAATCCCTAACATTTACTTAAACAGAATACTTACCACCTTAGTTTTGTTAGTACGGATGCTTAAGAGTTAAGAATATTTTGTTAGTACGGATAGTTGTTTATTGGGTACACAGACTTAGGGGGAAAACAATTAAGAGAAGTGCTACACATACAAGTCATTTGGTTTACAAGTCATCATACAAGTTGGAATAAACTTAACAAAAAACACGCTGACCCATATGACCCATATACGATTTCCATGACGTGCTCCTCCTTCTTCTTCTCCTTCTCCTTCTTCTTCTTCTCCTCTTCCTTCTTCTTCTCCTTCTTCTTCTCCTACTCTTCTTCTTTCATGAAAACGAATTTCTTGTCAAATTTGATCTCCTTTGTGCGTTCTCTCTTTGTCTTTTCATTCGTTGTTTTATCAGTGTTTATCACTGGTATTCTTGCTTCGTTTTTTTTTTCGATTTTCATGGTTTCTGAAATCAAGCTTTGAAATCGTTTTGAAGATAATGGAACTTCAGAAATACACCCAAACGATTACAGAAATACACCCGAACAATTACATAAATACACCCAAAGAATTACAGAAATACACCCAAATGGTTACAGGAATTCACCCAAACGATTATAAAAATACACCCAAAGAATTACAGAAATACACCCAACGGATTACGAAAATACACCCAAATGATTTAAGAAATACACCAAAAATTTGTTGAAGTACACCTTATGCAGAACTCTTTCTCTTTCTCCTCTTCATCTTCTGCTGTTTCTTCTTCTTCAAAAACGATTTCAGAGTTTGATGTCAAAAAACAATGGACATCGAGAATAACAAAGAAAGAAAACAGAGAAAAAAGCACGTAAATGAAGAAGAAGAAGAAGAAGAAGAAGAAGAAGAAGAAGAAGAAGAAGAAGAAGAAGAAGAAGAGGAGGCACGGAAAAAGAAGAAGAAGGAGAAGAAAAAGAGGAGGCATGAAGAAAGAAAAAAGAAGAAGAAATAAATGACTTGTATGATTTGTATGTGGAGAATTTCTCCTTGATTCGGTTGAGATGTTTTACCGTTTTTGTAGATTGTCAAAAATAGGCCGCGCAGGTTATTAACTACTTGCAATCGGAATAAAATTTGATTTTTAAAATTTTTATTGTTTAAAAAATATTTTTATTATTTAAAAAATAAAAAAAATATTTAACATAAAATCACTAAATTTTAACGATAAAAATATACTTGGCTTAAATATTTTGATGACATATTTTAGATTTACTTTTCAAAACATTCCATAGTTTATTTGGCTAATTATTTTTTTTATGAAAGTAAAACAAGTGATATGCTCCAATACTATAATTTTTGGTGTTTTTTAAAATTAAAAAAAATAAAAATCAAATATTTTTTTTTTGAAATAAAAATTGAAAAATCTAATTTCTATATCTTTTAAAAATTAAAATATCAGACATTAAAAAAAATCAAAAGATCTAATTTTTTATATTCCAATTCAAACAATATCATATTTGAGATTAACATTTTAATAACTCATAATTAAAAAAAAAACATTTATCAACCTAATATCAAAAAATGAAAAGTGCGAGTTTATTTACCTGTTTAATAACCTTAATAGATATTTTTAACGTTTTTAAAATTGATTTTTGTTTGTGGAAAAATGATGGTGGTCCCCATAGGCTCCAGTTGGACCCAGTTCATGAGCTATATTCCAACAGTTCAACGCGTGCTTGCGGTGGTCCCGTGCCTCTCCTTCGTTTCCGAACCAACGTGGTCCAAACTCCAAAGCACCGTATCTCGCCACGTGTCAAGGATCTGTTTCCCGCGAGTAAACGGAGAAGGTAGCGACGCAACCACACTCCAGAGTCCATGGTCCCCTTCTAATAGTTGTATTGACTATTCATCAGTAATTAAAGTCGTCATAAAAGTGAAATCAAAGAGAAAATGTATTTATATTGAAAAAAATTATTTGCCCATCTAATTAAATGTGACATTCATTTATTATATTTTTCTATTTCTAAAATTTTTTATCACTTCTTTATTTTTTTAGCCATATCTTGATCATCTCTTCCCCTTGGC
>NC_029790.2:131126499-131145651 GCF_000816755.2 Arachis ipaensis | reverse complement strand
CAAAAATATTATTATAAATTTTAATATTTTATTTGTATTTTACTTTAAATAAAGATAAAATAATATATTATATAATGAGAATGACAATGTTATACTAAACTCAAAAAATGTAAGGTTATAAAATAGAGTATTTATCCATTTTGTTTCTCAAAGAATTTCGGATTAGACACTTTAATCTCCAACTAAAATTAATTACTCGATTAGTCCCTAATAATTAATTCCGTCAGTTACTTTGGTCCTCGGCTCTGTCAACTCTAATGGAAGACAAAATGATCCTTGACAACTCTAACAGGGGACAAAATGATCCCTGACAACTTTAACAGGAGACAAAATGATCCCTAACTCCTTTGTTCGAAAATGACATTGTTCTTCCCCAATTTTCATCATATCTCGTATAACTCTAACATTCGTACTCTCATTCTTCACCTTCACAGTCTTCTTTTCTATCTTTTCCTTCCTCCTCTTCAGCTCCAAGATCAAGTCACGGATTACACTTTGTGACTGGTACACCCACCAGAAGCGTCCACTTCCACGTCCTCGATAACAGCATCACCTCTAACCCCGACAACGTCCAACACATTCTCAAGACCAAGTTCCACAACTACTCCAAGGGCACACCTTTCTCCACTCTCCGGCAAACAATATAGATTGTTGGACATTAGAACATCATGAAAAAATTCTCATTCAATATCATATGCAAATTCTCATTTGAAATAAACTCCGAGTGCTTCATTCCTTCTTTTTCGGAGTCCAAGTTGGCAGACAGTTTCGACCTCGCATCCAAGCTATCAGTACAACGAGCAATGTTGTCGTTGCCGCTCATATGGAAACTGAAGCGACTACCGAACATTGGTTCGGAGAATAAGTTGAAGGAAGCGATTGGAGTGGTGGACAATGTGGTCATGGAGATGATAGGACAGGGGAGGAGGGAGATGGCGACGACGACGACAGGTCTTAACAAATCAGACTTGCTGTCTAGATTCATGGGATCCATCGAAAATGACAAGTACTTGAGAGACATAGTCATTAGTTTTCTAGGTATGAATTGGTTGAGAACAAGTTGAGAATTTTTTTCTTGTGAACATTGAAGTTGCAAAGTGTGCATTGTGTAGCTTGAAGTTACAGTGTTAGACTGTTAGTGTTATGCGAGATATGATGGAAATTGGGAGAGAACATTGTCGTTTTCGAACAGAGGAGACCACAGACTATTTTGTCCCTTATTAGAGTTGTCAGATACTATTTTGTTCTCCGTTAAAATTGACGGAGCAAAGGACCTAAGTAACTGACGGAGTTAATTGTTAGGAACCAATTGAGTAATTAATTTTAGTTAGGGACTAAAGTGTCTGATCCAAAATTCTTTAAAAACCAAAATGGTAAACACTCAATTTGTAATCTTACCCTTATTTACAAATTTTCCTTAGTTTTCTTTGTACCTATGGAGTAAAAAGTTCGACATGGGTCCCACGTCATTTTTTTTTTCTTTTCACCTAATTTCTCTTCTAGTCTTCTCATCCAATTAAAGAAAAATTAAGTTTTTCATTCAATTTTTTTCTATATTTTCTTTTCTTTTAACTTCTTTTGATCTAAATACAGTGTTAGCGACTTTCATCCATCAATTTTACATGAAATTAATTACATCTTAGTTCTACTTATTGTTTAAATATAATAATTAAACTTTTTGTAAAAAAAATTTTACAATTTTTTAAGTTACCACAATTTTTAAGTTTGTAGTGACTATAAAGTTGGGATGTACAAGATCATATATGGACACATAACATTGAGTGCCATTTATATTTACTAGATAGAGTAAAGAATCGTTTTTGTCTCTAACGTTTGGGATAAGTCCTAAAGTTGTCCCTGATATTTAAATCATCCTATTTATGTTTCCAACATTTAAAAATTAATTCAATGTTATTCTTCCGTTATCTACATTGACGGAACACTAACAGAACTGCCTATGTGAACGCTATTATCCACTGTGGCAAACCATGTTCGATGACCGTTAGTAATTTTTGAATAAAAATAAATAAATAAAAAGAAATTTTAATTAAAATAGCTTTGAAAATCCTAATTTGCAAAATGTCCTCTTGTAATTATATCTTTGAATAACGTTTGGAGTAAGTCCTAAAGTTGTCCCTAACATTTAAATCGTCATGTTTATGTCCCAAACGTTTAAAAATTGATTCAATATTATCCTCCTGTTATCTACACTGATGGAACACTAACAAAACTGCCTACGTGAATGTTATTGTCCACTGTGGCAAACCATGCCCTGATGACCGTTAGTAAATTTTGAATAAAAATAAAAAATAATTAAAATAGCTTTGAAAATCCTAATTTGCAAAATGTCCTCTTGTAATTTCATCACTGTCACCAAAATCAAGACTTCCAATATTGTGGTCTTATGCATAACCAACAATTGAATCAGAACTCCATGAACTTTCACTCCCCCTAGGTTCATAGTCATCATCGTCAGAGGTTTCACTCACCTCTTCTTCTTCTTCTTCTTCAGCAGCATTGGTACCTTTCACTTCCTCACATGATCCATCACTTATGGACTTAACCTCTTCTATTTCAGTTGGTCCAACAGTTGTATGCTTAGACCCAAATCCAACCCCAATGAACCGAAATTAAAGGAATCAATGAACCGAAATTAAGCAGGAAGTGAAAAGTGTATTACCGCCGTTGCTTATGTCCAGTGTAGCTGCTACCTTACGATGAGTTATGTATATTTTTTCCTGAAGAGTTTTCAGGAATCATCATACTCATCATAGCAATCAATCAATTCTCTCAAGAGGGCGTGAGAGACATTTATTTCTGAGACATGTGCCAGGACACCAAATCCTATTTCTTCAACTATATCTTTCTTTTCCTAACTCATATTCTTGAACACTGTTGCTATTGCCTTTGTTTGACATCTACAATCGTGAATTTTCTGCAAGTTTTGAAATAGAACGTGATGATATATTTATAATACAAAATAGATATTATTCGAATAAAAGCAGATAAATATATTTAATGTGATTATGTTATAGCGCGACTTCTCGTTTTTTGTCACCATTGTCTTCTTGAGTTTTGTTGTAATGAAAAAAATTGGTTAATACTTCACTCAATACACTGACAAGCACATGCATGCCTATCTTAATTAAGTCAATTAAAATGTCCCAGCCCACTGAATAAAACATGATAAATAATGAGACAGCTAAAAAAGTATTGCTGCATGCAATCAGAATAACCCTAAACCTTGAACACACTAAATAAATATCAAGTGAATGAAAATCACCAAACCCACCGAACCGAACACGATTCATGTGGTGAATAAATCATTATAAACTTTCAATCGTCAAGAATAGTATTTATCCATGCAAAAGAAGTCAACTGAACAGAATAAAAATAAGAACAACTTTCATTCACAGCCCTAGTTACACTGTAAAAATACAATCAGAATAACCCTAAACCCTGAACACACTAAATATCAAGTGAATGAAAATCACCAAACACACCGAATTGAACAATATTCATGTGGTGAATAAATCGTTATAAACTCTCAATCATCAAAAATAGTGTTTCTCCATACAAAAGAAGTCCACTGAATAGAATAACGATCAAGTTCAAAACCCTAATTATACTGTAAAAATGCAATCAGAATAACCCTAAACCCTAAACACTCTAAATATCAAGTGAATGAAAATCACCAAGCCCACCGAACCGAACAACATTCACGTGGTGAATAAATCGTTATAAACTTTCAATCACCAAGAATAGTATTTTTCTATGCAAAAGAAGTCCACTGAACAGAATAACAATCAAGTTCAAAGTCCTAGTTATACTGTAAAAATGCAATCAGAATAACCCTAAACTCTGAACACACTAAATATCAAGTGAATAAAAATCACTAAGCCCACCGAACCGAACAACATTTATGTGGTGAATAAATCGTTATAATCTTTCAATCATAAAAAATAGTATTTCTCCATGCAAAAGAAGTTCATTGAACAGAGTAACAATCAAGTTCAAAGCCCTAGTTACACTATCCACTGAACTGAATGAAAATAAGAACAAATTTCATTCAATGCCCTAGTTACACTGTAAAAATACAATCAGAATAACCCTGAACATACTAAATATCAAGTGAATGAAAATCACCAAGCCCACCGAACCGAACAACATTCATGTGGTAAATAAATCGTTATAGTCTTTTAATCATCAAGAATAGTATTTCTCCATGCAAAAGAAGTCCACTGAACAGAGTAACAATCAAGTTCAAAGCCCTAGTTACACTATCCTCTGAACTGAAAGTCCACTGAACAGAGTAACGATCAAGTTCAAAGCCCTAGTTACACTATCCACTGAACTGAATAAAAATAAGAACAAATTTCATTCAAATTCCTAGTTACATTGTAAAAATATAATCAGAATATGTCGATCTACTAAACGAAGCAAATCAATCCAGTAAACTTAAAATGCAATTAGGAAAAATGCTACATTGCAAGATTGTAAATGAACAGTTGTTTTTCTCATACCTTTGTCAGTCTCTGTTGCTATTTTCATTCATTTTTTCTTGTTCCTTGCGAAATCTTTTCGCGGTTCTTCTCCACTAGTGGTTTTCGCAGAGAACGTGAGTGAAGTTTGAGTGATTTTGAGAGAGATTCGAAGAGAATGAGCGGTTTCGTGTTGAAGAAGAAGTAACGTTTTTTTATAATGAAGCGCGAATGAAGCAACGAGACGTTTCGTGTGTCTTTGGCGCGTGGAATCACGCTTCATTAATGCGTGTGAGTGAATTTGGGTTTGGGTCAACTTGGATAACTTGGATACACATTTTACATGGATGTGTAGCATGACTGTATTTATTTTTATTCTCATTTAATACAAAATTAAAAGTAATAATGACTTATTCCATTAACATTTATAACAATAAATAAGTTCAACTATATAAGTCATATAATATGAAATAGTTAATGTGGTTATGATCCATTGTATATGTATTACCCATAAATAGATTAAGAAATTATATTTTTTAGCAATCTCCCACTTGAGCTATACATATATTTTTCTGAGGTAATCACATCTTACAAACTTTATGCGCTCAACTGAATGCTATTTTCTTGATTACTCTAACAATCTGGTATGTCTCATATATCAATTATGGAATTATTATAATTTTTATCACATTAGTGTCGTAACGAAACCACGATGATCACTAAACTAATATACTCAACGGCATAGATCAAATTTGAATTAAAAAAAATCAGAAATTACATGCGAAACTAATCTCATGCATGCCTATTTTTAACTGGTCTAACTTTAATAAAATTTATGAGATCATGAGTCAAAATAAAAATGTCTATATTCATAAATTTGTCTAAACTATATAAGCATTCATAAGCACACTCCCAAAACAATATATCATAAAATGATAAGACACCTATATAAATAGTATCCACATGAAAGATATTGAGTGTTTGTTTTTTACTAATCAAATATGCATGCATTTGTGGAGTTTGTACTAACTTGTTTACGAGACATTTAAACACTCTAAACTCTCTTGTTTAACAAAAAATTTAAAATATTAGATTACTAACACATTGCTACAAAATAACTCAAGTGGTCTTTTAAATTTATTTTCATAATTTGTTACAAGTATTTGTAGTCACCAAAATGGATGCCTTCAAAAGATGTTTTATATCCAAGTGCTTTAGTAAAAAGAGTAATAAGTATCTTCTTAACACCTTTCTAAAGAACTCTTTCAATGAACATATGAATATACTTACAGTGGATCAAAAATTATTTAGACATCTAATAAAATCAGAACTTGAATACCAAATGATCTCTAACTTTATTTTCTAACTTTATATATGTGAACATGTAATGTTGTTATAACAAAATTTGTTTGGAACTATTTAGTAATCCATTGTTAACTTATTCAAATTTTTGCCAAAGATACTAATAAAGTATACAATAACTGTAAGTATATAAATTCGTTATCGATCAGACTACTGTTGAAGCACAATAAACCTTATATATTTTTGAACTTTATAACTTTCTTGAGGCACCTAGAGACTATACTTGTCTCCCTTAAGATTGAGTATATAATTTTATTTACAATTTTGCATGACACTTGTTAGAAACAAGAGACTGAGAGAGTAATATGAAAAGTGTATTATTGAGTGTGTTGAAGGAACAATATACAAGGGGTATTTATAGGTGCTAAATGAATCAGAGCAATAAAGGCGCAATAAAGGCATAGAATCCTACAATTAATATACAGATATACTAGACGATACTAATTGATCTAAATTGATTCTAATGATTCTCTAACATCCCCCCTCAAACTCAAGTGGGAGCTAAGGATACCAACTTGAGTTTGGATAACAAAGTCCGGAAACGAGTCGGGTGATGAGCTTTCGTGAAGATATCATCAGTCTGATCTAGAGTTCCAACAGCAATGAGACGAACAACATCAATAAGGATACGTTGCCGAACAAAGTGACAATCAATCTCAATGTGTTTGGTGCGTTCATGAAACACGTTATTATGGACGATCTGAATAGCACTGCGTTTATCACAAAAAACATCAGTAGGGGACGACTAAGGAGCACCCAAATCTTCAAGAAGCCAACGAACCGAGATAACTTCAGCAGTGGTGTCAGCGAGGGCACGGTACTCAGCTTCTGTGCTTGAGCGAGCAGTGAACGTTTGCTTCTTAGCACGCCAAGAAATGAGAGCATCGCCAAGAAACAAACAGTAACCAGTAGTAGAACAACGATCAGTGGGATCACCAGCCCAATCAGCATCGGAGTAAGCCTGAAGAGAAAAAGAGGAATGGGCAGAAAAATAAAGGCCATGAAATAGAGTATCTTTGATGTAGCGAAGAATGCGAAGAACTGCCGCATAGTGAGTAGTACGAGGAGCTGACAAGAACTTGCTAAGTACATGAACCGGATAGGCGATGTCTGGTTGGGTGACGGTCAAGTAGACGAGACCGCCAACTAACTATCGATAGAGTGTCAGATTATCCAAGACAGTGCCATCCATAGGGGTAAATCGAACATTAGGCTCAAGAGGAGTAGACTCATTGCGACTATCTGTAATCCCAGCGCGAGCAAGAAGATCTGAAGCATACTTAGCCTGAGAGAGATAGATGCCATCATCGGTGGAGATGACCTCGAGACCAAGAAAATAGCTGAGAAAACCAAGATCTTTCATCTCAAAGGTACGGTGAAGTGAGGCCTTGAGATCAGAGATACCATCAACATCATCCCCAGTAATGATCATGTCATCAACATACAAGAGTAGAAGAACAACTCCACGTTCGCTTTTACGAATAAAGAGGGCATTCTCATGAGGGCTAGAAGTAAAACCAAGACTGCATATGGTAGTGCTGAACCTGTCAAACCATTCACGAGGAGCTTGCTTAAGTCCATAAAGTGCCTTGCAAAGGAGACAAATCTTATTAGAAGGACAAGGATATCCCGGAGGTGGTTTCATATAGACTTTCTTTTTCAAATCCCATTAAGAAATGCATTCTTCACATCCATCTGACTGAGAGACCATTTTTTAACCGCGGCAATGGCAAGAAGAGCTCTAACAGACGTAAGACGAGCGACAGGGACAAAAGTCTCTTCATAATCAATACCATACTCTTGCGTACAACCTTGAGCAACCAAGCGGGCCTTATAACGGTCAATAGAGCCATCAGAGCGAGTCTTGATCTTGTATACCCATCTACTGCCCACAACTTCCTGATCAGATGGAGGATCAACCAAATCCCGTGCTTTTTCAAGTGCCTGTATTTCTTCTTGCATTGCTTGTTGCCAATTTGGGTTTGAGGAGGCTTCTCTGAATGTCTTAGGTTCATGTTGATGAAGAATAGTAGAAAAGCAATGGTAATCAAGAAGATGAGGAGGTGGATTCCTTACCCTAGAAGAACGAGCGGGAAGAGGAGCCATGACGGTAGGAGCAGGATCATCGTCCGGTCTGGAATCATCGGGAGATGGAGAAGGCGGAAGAATAGGAGGCTGTGGAGGGTCACTCGAGATAAAATCTATAGAATCATCACTAGGAAAAAGATCAACATTGGGGTTAGTAAACAAAGGTGACTGAGTAGTAAGAATGGACTCAAAGGATGAGAATCGAGAAAACATGTGGTGCTTCCAGAAAACAACATGACGAGATATACGAATACATTTAGAGAGAGGATCCCAACAACGATAACCCTTGTGTTCAGTGCCATAACCAAGAAAACAACACATACGAGCCCGAGGTTCAAGTTTACTATGTTCATGAGGCTGAAGAAGAACAAAACATACACAACCGAAAACTCAAAGAGAACTATAATCTGGGGAGGTATGATAAAGACGCTCAAAGGGAGTAACATTACCAAGAACAGAAGAAGGGAGTCTATTGATAACATGAACAGCAGTAAGAACAACTTCACCCCAAGTACGCTCAGGACACGAAGAAGAAAAGAGTATTGCACGGACGGAGTCAAGAATGTGACGGTGTTTGCGTTCAGCTCTACCATTTTGTTGAGATGTACCAGGACAAGAAAACTCAGACAAAGTACCCTGTTCTGCAAGAAAGGCTAAGAGTTTGGAATCACGGTATTCCATAGCATTATCACGTCGGAAAATCTTAATGACCTTGGAAAACTGAGTTTTAATCATAGTAGCAAAGTTGATATAGATCTGAGGTAACTCATGGCGATTAGTCATCAAATAAACCCAAGTAAAACGGGAATAATCATCAATGAAAATGACAAAGTATCGAGCTCCGCCCATAGAGGCAGTGGGAGCGGGGCCCCAAACATCAGAGTGAATGAGATCAAAAGGAGAGCAAGCAAGAGATGAATTATTGTGAAAAGATAAAGCAGGTTGTTTGGCAGTTTGACAAGAAATGCAATCAAAAGATTCAGTTAGAACCTGACCTAAAACACCTTGAGACACAAGAGGACGCAGTTTTCCTAAGGAGGTGTGGGCAAGACGCTGATGCCATAAGTGGAGAGTAGAGGGAGAAGAAGCAGCACAGAGATTTGGTACAGGAGGAATATGAAGATTCTCGAGTTCAAATAACCTTCCGACCTTACGTCCAGTCCCGATGATTTGTCCCGTCCGAGGATCCTGTACACGACAACCAGAAACAGAAAAAGTGACTTCAAAACCCAAATCAACAAGTTGACCAACAGAAATAAGATTGAAGTTTAATTTGGGAATATAATAAGTATCAGGAAGATTAAGAGTTGACTGGAATATAGAACCCTTGTGTGTTGCGTGCAAGAGGGAGCCATTTGCAGTATTGACAGAAGGTCCATTTGTAGCGGTAGACATGGACGAGAAAATATTACGCAACGGAGACATGTGATTAAAGCAACCCGAGTCAAAGTACCATTTAGAATTACCTGGAGGGGTGGAAAAAAGCAACAGGGGTATTACAAGAAACAGAGAGAAGACGCTGAAGAAGAGATGCAATATCAGAAAGAGAGACAGGAGACGAGTTGAGTGGGCTAGGACGTGGTAGGCGAGTAGGACAGGCAGTAATTAAATGGCCCGAGAACTTGCAGTAACGGCAGAACAGCTGTGAACAATGGTAGCTAATACGACCTTTCTGGTGGCATGTGCGACATTCAACAGAAGGACAGTCAGAGAAGAGGTGCCCAGAACGGTTACAGTTTCGACAGAATTTACCCTTTTTGTCGGTGGCAGTAAAAACACCTAGCTTTTCCATGATAGTAGTCACAAAGATCAAAGAGAAGAGAGAAAACGGCAATTTCGGAGCAGAAAATGAGAAATCGAAGTGCAGAATCGGAAAGAGCTCACCAAAAAACCTTAGGGATGGTCCCACTTGTCTGCCACGTCAGCGCCACGACAGCGCCACGTCAGAGAGCCGAAGACACGTGGCGGCACCGGAGAGGAGCAGGAGAGACACGCTGGCAGTGAGCTGGACGCGGGTCAACGTCGGGTCGGGCCAGTCGCGCGGGTCGGGCCGGGGTGCGCGCAAATCAACCAAGGAGCTTCGTGCGACACGTGGCAGCGGGAGGAACGTCCGATCAGCGCCGAGATCTAACGGTTCCTGAAGCTTCTGGAAGGAGAAACAATGGAGGTGGACAGCGAACTTCCGACGGCGCGTGACGGCGCGTCCGGTGGCGGATGGCGGCGATCTCGGCGGCGTTGGAAAGCTGACGAAGAGAAGAACACGATGATGCTAGAGGTGACGAACCAAAGCATCGAAAACAGATCGAAAAACGAGAGAAAAGAGGCACGGTCAGAGGAGAAAAACAAGAAGGGCTATGAACAAAAGTTCGTTGAAAAAAACTTTAGGCTCTTGATACCATGTTAGAAACAAGAGACTGAGAGAGTAATATGAAAAGTGTATTATTGAGTGTGTTGAAGGTACAATATACAAGGGGGTATTTATAGGTGCTAAATGAATCAGAGCAATAAAGGTGCAATAAAGGCATAGAATCCTACAATTAATATACAGATATACTAGACAATACTAATTGATCTAAATTGATTCTAATAATTCTCTAACAACACTAAAATACAAAAATAATAAAAATATATTTACTTCCACTGAATTGATATACAACCATCAATTATTTTTATTTCAAAAAATCATATGAGATAGTAATTTGATGAATTATGAAATACTACTGATAGAAAGTTTTCTTTAAGTCTTTTGGAATCTCATATTTTATGATCATAAGACTTCTGCAATTTGAACAATCCCACTTCTTAAAGTTCAGTTTTACTATTTGAGACTTTATCCATAGAGAATGACTTATTCAATCTTTAATATAAAATTTAGATACATACATTAGTAAACTTAACTTTAAAACAAAACCATATATTCATCTAAGTTACACATCATATGAACAAAATTCATATGACAGTGGATTCCATCACAAATACCTAGCATGACATTAATATTTAGTCTTTGGACATAAATATTAATTTGTAAGCGATATTTTTAGTACAGTAATCAAACATTGAAAATAAATCATGTCAAACAATAAGTCTATCTTTGGACAAACTTATTGTTCATATAGAATCAAATAAGTATCGCATATTTATTACCACAAATGCGCAAATAATTTGGCCAAGTACAGAACTTCCTTTGAGCTGATCTATACCTACATAAATTACGTACACATAAATTTATTTATTGCGGCTTACTAAATATTCTCAAAAAAAATTCTGTCAAACAATAAGTCTATATTTGAATCAACTCATTGTTCAAATAAAAACATGAGAATTATATTTATTTCTTACGGGATATCTTTTTTAACAATTGACCAAACATCAACATTCTTTTGGACCGATTAGTTGTTGTATAATTAAGTAAAAAATAAACATAAGGTTCAATGTTTATTATTTAGCCAAACGAATAATTTTTTTTGGACCGATTATCGTTCACATAAATAGTAAACATTGATTTATTTTTAATTAGCTATCCAAATATATAAATATTAATGGTATGCATATGTAACTCTGTCAATTATAGACCTTCTTTTTGGCCAATTAATATTTACATTAATTACATGTCACCATATTCTTAATATTCTAAAATAAATCAATTTTCACAAAAGTAGATACTTTGACAGCATAATGTTCAATTAATTTATTCTATAACTAAAATTTTATAAAAAATAGATGGGTATTATATTGTTACTAATTTTCTTATGTAACAACATTAAATACTTATATAGCATAAAAATAATAAAACAATTTGTTACAATATATAACAACCACATAATATTGTGTAACCTCTTTAGTTATACATATATTTGCATACAAAAATTGCTAATTTCTTTGTTTAATCCAAAATTGAATACATGACAAAAAGATTCAAATATCAAAGAAGATACAAAAATTCTCAATGACTGAATTATGGATGGTTCATGGCTCTGATACCACTTATTGAAAATTATAAATTTTTCTTAATCCCAATATTACATTCATGTTAAATCATTAAGAATTGTGAGTATAATTAAAAGAGTTTGGTTCTTTGATCTTCTTCAACAAAATTTTTTTGTATCTTTGATAGAGTTGAATCACAACTCTTCTGATGAAAAAAGAGGTATGAAGATGCCTTTAGTGTGTTGGAGATTAAAACTCTGAAGCCGTTATTTATATTTGAGTGTAACACTTATTAATAAACCCTAAAGTCCAAATAAAATAGTCTATATATTTTTACTCTCATTTAATTGTAAATCAAAAGTAATGACTTATTCTATTAGCATATTATAACAATAAATGAGATCAACTATACAATACACACCGATATAAATCAACTTTAAATTTATCATTAAGAATTCGACACATATACTTCTAACATTTTTATTTAGACTAAAAATAAATTATATATAACATATTTAGGAAATTGATAATATTAGGAAGACAAAAAAAAATAAAAAATTTGTTTTATTTAATATTCAGTAATTATTATAACAAGAGTAAAGTATTGTTTTTATCCCCAACGTTTGGGGTAAGTTTCAAAGTTGTCCCTAACGTTTCAATCGTCCTATTTAAGCCCCTAACGTTTCAAAATTGACTCAATGTTGTCCTGCCGTTAGGGATCCGTTAACAGAATTGACGGTGGGACAAAATTGAGACGATTTTAAAACGTTAGGGACTTAAATAAGACGAAAACGTTAGGGACAAAAACGATGCATAAAAATAAATTTTAATTTAATTTTATCTTTCAATAATATTAATTTTTAACTTACATAATATTCAATTATTTTTTAATTACATATAAATAAATTACACTTAATCGCATTACTTTTATTTTAAATAAATTTATTTTTTTATAATTTTAAAGAATTTTAATACATTGGAGACAAAATGTATAATTTATATTTTATTTTATATATATTATTTTTTTCTTTTCTCCAAATTTATATACTAGTCATTTTATAAACATTTTATGATAACTAAAAATTTTTAAGAGTAAAATTATAAAAAAAATAATTTATTTAAAATGAAAGAAATATGATTAAGTGTAATTTATTTAGATGTGAAATTAAGTGTAATTTATTTAAATGTGATTAAAAAATAATTGAATACTATGTATAGTAAAAAATTGATATTATTGAAGGATAAAATTAAAATTTATTTCTATGTATCATTTTTGTCCCCAACGTTTTCATCCTATTTAAGTCCCTAACGTTTCAAAATCGTCTCAATTTTGTTCCGCCGTCAATTCTGTTAACGGATCCCTAATGGTAGACAACATTGAGTCAGTTTTGAAATGTTAGGGATTTAAATAGGACGATTGAAACGTTAGGGACAACATTGAGACTTATCACAAACGTTGGGACAAAAACGATACTTTACTCTTATAATAATTAATAAATATTAAATAAGATAAATTTGATAATTTTTTATTTTTTATTTTTGTTAATAAATATTTTCGATAGAAATTTTGTTGCAATCATATATATAACAGCTAGAAGCTAACTAACCATTTAGAATGCTTTGCAAATGGTGAAGATATCCGCATGCATGATGCATGTGTCACATTTGCTTCTGGATATTTCTTAGAGACTAGTAGAGAGAGCACTGAGCTATTGATTAATGGTTTCAAGTTTCAACTTTCAACGACAGCATGGTTGTGTGAAATAACACATTCTTGACGCATCGGTCCATATTATTTCGACACAATCCAAGTGGACCTATGTTTGTGGATCCACAAATATTCCTAACCCCTTGCTCATGCAAATTCTACAGATCAGAATAAATTATAACTGACAAAATGAGGTCTCATTTATGTTAGCGCAATATAACTATATATATGTATGTGTACATATTTTTAGCGGTATATAAAAATGAAATAACAATTAAAGAAAAATTTAAAGTGTATATAATTTGAGACCTTAGCTTACATTTTCATTAATAAAGGCAACTACTTGCTCCAATGTTATATTCCCATTAATTAAATGCATGCTTAATAAATATCATTTTGCCCAATGTATAATATGTCCAAACATAATTTTTGTTAAAATATTCTTCCAGTAACATATATATTTCTTCGTATTCATGATGATCTCTAGTTAGAGAGGTCCAAGGCTAGGGGCAGTATTGTCTTTTACATATGGGATTGTGTACCAGCTAGAGAAAGCATATGAGTGTGTGACATTTGTAAAGTCGGTTAAGGTTGCCTTCTCTAATCTCTAGTGTGATCATTGTGGCCGGTGAAGGGAGACCATGTTTATTTAGTGATCTCAATTATTTGTGTTGCCATAGTGGCTCTGTACGGGCTACTTCATCATAGCATATATGTCCATGCACCCCCAGATTATTCCGACTCATTGCTTGGACTCTTGCGCTACCTACATTATGGCAATAAATAAAAAATACACAAAACCTAGGGGTGTACATGGCCGGCCCGATCTGAATATCCGGTTCGACCCCGAACACTTTAGAGATTAATTTAGTATGATTTTATTGGGTTTAAAACTAGGTAAATGTCTCAAAAATAGACCCGATCATTATTTTAGGTCGGGTCCGGGCCATAACTCGGGTCATTCGAACTCGATCCGGTGGTCCGGTCATCATACACAATTAATATTTTGTGTTATTAGTGATGGATGATGGCTATTCTTATGTGGAATTTAAATATTGTAAACCTTAATATTTTGTGTTATTAGTCATTATAAGATTATAAGTTAATGTTTTATATTTAAAATGCATAAGACTTTAGACTAATACATAATATTGTGTTATTTGTATTGATTTAAATATTTGGTGTTATTAGACAATATTAGTATTGATTATGGTTATGCTTTAATTTTAGAGAAGAGTTGGTTCTTGTTATATTTTTTTAAGTGAATTTTACTATGTGAATTGTGAAATAATTATTGGAGATTAAGTGATTTTTACATGTTAAAAGTTCGGTTTTCATCCGGTTTTTATCCGGTTTTTACTCAACTTAAAGGTGCGTAGATTTTATCGGGTCTAGAATCGGATTAGATCCGGTCTATATTTCGAATCAGGTCTAGATTAAGCCAAACCTGATGTGACTCGACTCATGTACACCTCTAATTAAACCATTCAAATAATATCAAAAAATTTAAGAATTGGAAATGGTTGTCAAAGTGACATAGATTCCTATTAAATATGAAAAATATAAAAATTGATCAATTAATCAACATTATTGAGATATGTGATACTAATTCATAGGAGGGAAGATACTTTCTGTTGGATATTTCATCCTTAAAAATATATTTATCAGCTACTTTTTTTTGAGGTATTAAAAAAGTACACTAAAAAATAATTAATCATGTTACGGTATATTAAAATTAAAAATTATCAAGCGGCGCGTGGCGGCGCATCCGGCAGAGTCCGGCAGTAATTCTGGAGGTGTTGAAAACTTCACAACGAGACGAATGCGGTGGTAATGGCGGTGACGAACCAAGGATTCAAGAAAGAGTCGAAAAATAAGGACAAAGTACTGTTGGAGGAGACAAAACAAAAGAGCTAGAAACCAATTATTACTGGAAAAAAAACAACTTATGCTCTTGATACCATGTTAGAAACAAGAGAACAATATGAAAAAAGTGTTTTTGTGTATTATTCAGTCTATCAAAAAATACAATGTACAAGAGGCATATATAGGTACTAGAAGAATCAAAGTAATAAAAATATAGAATCCTATAACAGATATGCTATATAAATACAAATGATACTAATTGATCTAATTTTATTCTAATTATTCTCTTAACATTTAGAATAATACTAATTAGCAATATTTAAAAGTGTAAAATTAAAATTATGTTATTGAATTAATAGATTAAAAAAATTTAGTTAATGCCTAAAAATAATAAATTCTACTAGTTCATAATTTTTTTTTCTTTCATTTAAATCTTTTGTTTTAGTGTCATTGGCCAATTTTACGAAGACATCTCAACAAACCTTCAATATTATTAAATTTTCCTTTTCTGATAAGGCAGTCCGTTCTTTGTGAATTATGAGTTCTAAACATAACCTTTAATTAATTAATTATAAATATTTCAAAGTTGAACATGTATAAAACCATGTAGCATTTACATGGTAAAATTCATACGCAAACGAGCCAGACGCCTATATTTATTAGAGTAAGCTATACCCAGTGAATGTATTCCTTCCTTATAAATTTTGAATTCAACAAGCAACTGATGAAAAATTTCTTTGAAACAAGGTATATAATGAATCCAAATATTCCAACCTGTAACAATATTATTCACTCCTTGTACCCTAGGTTATACAAATCTGTGTGTCTACTTCAAGTCACAATCAAATTAACGCAATTTAATTAACAGTATCAGCAATTATTATAAGAGTGGAATTTGTACAAGCTCACATGAACGCATACATGTTTACTCTTAATTATGCTAGCTAGTTCCGCAACATCATGAGGGATTGACTAATCATACCCCTAAATTTAATTTTATAATAAGACCCTAACAGTGGTCCGCAAGTACAAGAGAATAGTGCCACATGATCAATCACATGTAGTGCAAGATCATATGTTTCTTCATGTGAGAGTTATTTGAAAATTAATTGACATACAACAGCACATAACAACAAAAATAAAACATCTTTCTTTTTAAAAGAAAATGATATTATAATAACCAGGAAATCATCTAGCAAATCTATTATTGTGAAGCATGTGATGGGGGAGGATAAGAGGAGAAATGGAGAATAGAACACTATTTTTTTCTAAACTGTTGTTTTATATATATTGTTGTTGCTAAAAAAAACATAAAGGATTCAAGTCGCATAATTGTCACGTGACCCCTGAATATTGATTGATTTTCACAGAAATGCAATTTTTTTCTTTTTGAAGGAAAAACATTATATTTGGATTGCTTAAAGATGGAATGTGTTAATTAGGTATCAATTACTTTGTTGATTTGCTGCTCCACAATTAGAGAGAACCCTTTTTCTATCTTTGTCTCTCATAGATTCCTTATGCTTCCATATTGAACTATTATATCTTTGGATATGAGCAAGTAGCAGCTACTAGTTAGCCAACCCATGAATTGTGGTGCAGGTAACTATATCCAAGTAATAGACAAAATTGAAGCCTGAAATTTAAAGGTATAAGTCTTCTTATGTGGACTTGTTGACTACTCTTGCAATTATAAGGGTTAAGGTGATACTCGTTATTAACGTGAGAGATTGAACATATTAAAGAGTACGAGTATGTTATCTGTATATTAAAATTAGTCACTAAAATTAGTTATTACTATAAAATATATATTGAAATATAAATACATATTAAAAATAAATTAAACTATATATATATATTTATATATAAATATATTAATAATTGATTTTAATAGTTATTTTTATTGTATAAATAATATTTTAAGAAATACTAAATCCCATTTTTAAAGAAAATTAAAATTATGGAAAAGGCATTGCCTCTTCTAAAGTAGAAATAGATCATTGTATGACTTGTTCATATCAAAAGATTGAATATCAAAGATTCTGTAAATTGAATAGTTTAAATTCAATTGAGGTAATATGTCTTTTCTGTTACTCTAAAATTTAAACTGTAAATCTTATATTTTTCTCATGTAAAAAGTCATGATGGAAAATTGTAATATATATATATAACCCTTTGTCAGATTATTATTTTCTTATTTTATTTTCTAAAATGGATTAAGATATCAATTTCTCAAAAAAGATCAACTTTTTTAAAAATATATATATATCACACCATGGATTATATTTAATGAGTGGAAAGATGTAAAGTTATTGAGGCTAGAGAAAAAGGATTTGGATTTTCTAAAGTTTAAATTTTACTTTAGAGAGTAAAGTGTGATCTTTCACCATTTATTTTATAGGTGGGATCAAAAATAAATATGAGAGAGAAATTATTTAAAAATAAAAGATCATACTTTATTCTCTAAAATATAAATTTAAAATTAAGAGAATCTAAATTCAGAGAAAAAACTATGATTGCTCAATGTTTATTATTGTCTGAAATATTTATAAATTAAGAAACAGAGTAGTCTTTTGAATGGTATAAATCAATTGGTTTCTTGAAAAATTGTGCCTGAAGTTAAGTCAGGCATGGTGGATTAAACTGAATTGCTCTTGAAGGGGGTATAAACCGAATTGATCTCCTTAGTTGTAGTTTTTGAATTTGGATTCTCTAAATTTTAAATTTGTATTTTAGAGGGTAAAGTGTGATCTTCTATTTTTAAATGATTTTTTTTTTTATATTTATTTTTGATCCCACTTATAAAATAAATGGTGAGAGATCACACTTTACTCTCTAAAGTAAAATTCAAACTTTAGAAAATTCAAATTCGTAGTTTTTTCTCTTGGGCTTAATGTCCCGTATTAATACCAAACAAAAAAAAAATACTTTCTTTTTATAGATAATATGCTGATATCAAATTTTGAGTTTGGTTAAGACATCAATATGGAAGAAAGAGAAAATAGAGAAATAGAAGAATAGGAACTTTTGAATTATTTCAAAAGACAACGAAGTCCTCAACAAAAAAAATTTAACCTAACCTCTGAGCTTTATTTTTATAGGACTAATTAGTCTCTTTGCAAAAAAAATTAATGTTATTTTTTTTACATAAAAATTAATCAGCCTAAAAAACATCAAGGACTAAGTTAGATATTTTTTTTGTGGACCTAGTAGTCCTTTCGAGGTAATTATCAGGACAGAAAAAAATATTCACTCAATAGAATATGATGTAACAAAAATTGGTCGAATTACTATTCACTGCTAATGATAATTTCAAATAGAGGGATAATGGTATCGCAAAATAGAAACCGATTAAATTAAAAAGACCAAACTCTACTTGTAATGAGATAGAAATATTGTCTTATTATGTGTATTTTACTGAAATAATTATAATTATTTTGTCCTAATTTTAGTGTCTATTATATGACTTGGTATTTTTCTCCTTTTTGATTTGAGCTTGAAACTCAAATTGGAATAATTTGATGCTTTTATGCATTGATTTGTACTTTTGTTGGGTTGTTTTTATGTACCTGTTTGGGTTAATGTTTTGTACCTTTGTGGGTTAATTTATTTGTGCCCTTTAAAATGTTTTGTATCCATTGTGCAGCAGTAATTGTGATATTGTAATTCTTCTGCAATTAGAAGACTGACTAATCATCAAATTTAATTGGTGAATTGGTG
>NC_029790.2:131122168-131126490 GCF_000816755.2 Arachis ipaensis | reverse complement strand
TTTTTTTTTTTTATTATTTATGTGTTCTATTTTTTTTTTCTTATGATATCTCCTATCTCGATAAGTCAATGATTAATTTATCGTGAATTTGAGTTCTATTTAAGGGTTTATTATTAGCCAATAGATTACTACATGCACAAGACAGGATTCGAATCATCGATACTTGTTTAAGCAAACGAGTAAACTGATTACTCGACCAACTTAAATTGATTTACGTGTTCTACTTTGATTCATTAATTTTGCAAAATTCTCAAATATGTTTTTTAAGTTTTGTCAGTGCTAATAAGAAGATAAAATAAATTTTCGGATGTTTAAATATTCTTTTCCTATAAATTTTTACATTTTCTCCTTGTAGTATTAGTTTTATTTTCTTTAGTTAATCTTAAATTTAAGACTTGTGATGTTTCTTGTAATTTAAATTATCTATATTGGACAAGATTCTAAAAACCGGTTCGAACTAGCTAATCGAATCGATAGAAAAAACGGTTTAAACAGATGTTAAAATTGGAAATTTAAAAAATCGTCATTTGACCGTCAAACTAGTCGGTCGAACTGACCAGCGACTCGGCTGGTTTTCTGAATTTTTCTAAAACGGCACCGTTGGATTGGGGAACCCTAACCATTATGCAACCCTAACTCTCCTAAACGACAAACGCGCAGCACTACCATCAGGCCATCATCCTCGACCTCCTCGAGCTTCTCCTTCCTCTCATCGTCATTGAGCTCCTCCCTCACTTCCGTCCAGCCACCAACAAGCTACCGCTGTCGTTGCAACTTAGAGCTTCGAAGCCACCATCGTAACGTCATTCTCCTCCATTGTGCAGCCACCGTTTGAGGTTCGAAACCACCGTCGTTGGCCTCGTCTCCTGCCTCCGTTGCGCAGCCACTGTCCCGCCGTCGCCAGCTCTGTTCCACCGCGTCAGCCATTCGGTCGTGCCCTGTCCAGCTCCCTCTCCCTGTTCTATTAGGCTGCATTTGTTTTTGAGAATAGGACAAGACAAGACACTGAGAACAAGACATAAAGGACAGAGATATAAAATTTTGTGTTCTTGTATCCTGTTTGGTGATAAACTAGAATAAATTATAGAAATCTAATTTATTCATTTTTTTATTCAAAAAATTTGAGACGAAAAATATAATAATAAAAAATATAATTATAAAAATTAATAAGAATAATAAAAGAAAAAATAAAAAATAAGTTGTGTCTCTTGTTAGTGTCTTCGTGTCTTTCCTGTTAGGATGGACATAAAATACATTAATTCAGTATTTCTGGACATATTGTCCATATCTTCTCTGTCAAGTATAATTTTGTGTCTCTGTATCTTTATCTTAGTATCCTGTCGTTGTAAACAAACGCAACCTTAGTATTCAAAACATACTCCAATCTAATTATTCAGTTACTGTTTTAATGATTAGTATGTTATTTCAGTTCTTATTTTGTTGTTAGTTTTTTGTATTTCAAAGTTTTAATTGTTGTTGTATTTTGATTTTCCCGGTTCTTGATTTGTTAAATTATTCCAGTTCTTATTTTGTTATTGGTTTTTTGTATTTCAAAGTTTAATTGTTGTTGTATTTTGATTTTCCTTATTCTTAATTTATTAAAGAGGTAATGACCAAATCAGTACCCGAAAGATTCAAACGCTGACATTTTGGTACCTCACTATTGTTATTGACAAAATGGTCCTTAAAAGATTTTAAAATTTGACAAGCGTACCCACGAGTTCACCGGAGCATATTTCCGGCAAGCACAGTACTGACATGGCCACTGCGTTTTGATGACATGGCAAATACCCTTCCCCACCCTAATTCTTCTCCTTCTCCTTCCCCCTCCCCACCTCCCCACCCCCTTCCCCTTCCTGAATGCATTCTCCCCCTCCCCAACCCTAATCTTTCCCTCTCCCTCCCTAATCCTAATCCTCCATCTCCAACGCACTTCCCCCTCCTCAATCCAAAATCCCCCTTTCTGAACCCTAATCCCCTTCCTTAACTAATTCTCCACTAAAACCAAGACAAGCTATTAATCCCCCATCTCCAACGCACTTCCCCCTCCTCAATCCAAAATCCCCCTTTCTGAACCCTAATCCCCTTCCTTAACTAATTCTCCACTAAAACCAAGACAAGCTATTACCTTTACCAGAATTAATTAAAAACCAACATGCTGAAAGCATAGCATAACAGAAGAATACTACAGCATCAGAGTAGTTTTGGAAGAAATGGTGGTTGAAGAGAACAACAGCAACAACAACAATGGTGGGTGGGCACCAATAGGGTCTCCAATGAATGTGAATGTGCATAGCAGAAATGACTCCCATTGGACCAACTTTGAGAGTTCAGTCAACGCTGTCTTCTTTGGCTTTGTGGCCACTGCCATCCTCATCTCCATGTTCCTTCTCATGGCCATCTTTGAGAGGTTCCTTAGACCAACAACTCCGATGAATTCTCCCCTTCTGCTCGCCGGACTTCCACTGATCTTGAGTCCCAGATGGCCTTTTCCGGCAAGCTTGGCCACCCTTCACCTAAAGTCAGTCAAAAAACCTTTCTTTATTCCAATTCTCATTTCAATGTTTTGGGGTGTGGGAAAAGCCTTTAACTTTTGCTTCTTTTATGCCAAAAGTGCTTTCTTTCCTGAGGAATGCTGATTGTTGCAAAGTGCTGTTTTTTACTTCAAAAGTCTTGCCTTTTTTTTATTCGGGGTAGTTAAATTTGGGTTTTGGATAATTTATGATGAGGATTCTCTGACAAAAGATGAAGATTTAGTCTCATAATTCTGGTTGGCGACAGCAGTGAAGACGAAGGGGAGAGAGAGTTGAGAGTGTGAGACACTGGGTTGGGAAGGGGATTAGAATTCAAAGGGGTAAAGGAAAGGGATTAGGGTTCAGAAAGGGGATTTTGGATTGAGGAGGGGGAAGTGCGTTGGAGATGGGGGATTAGGATTAGGGAGGGGGAGGGAAGGATTAGGGTTGGGGAGGGGGAGAATGCATTCAGGAAGGGGAAGGGGGGAGTGCGTTGGGGAGGGGGAAGGAGAAGGAGAAGAATTAGGGTGGGGAAGGGTATTTGCCATGTCATCAAAACGCAGTGGCCATGTCAGCATTATGCTTGTCGGAAATGTGCTCCGGTGAACTCGTGGGTACGCTTGTCAAATTTTAAAATCTTTTAAGGACCATTTTGTCAATAACAATAGTGAGGTACCAAAATGTCAGCGTTTGAATCTTTCGAGTACTGATTTGGTCATTACCTCTTTATTAAATTATTCATCTTGTTATCTTAATTTGATGAATTGTTCATGCTGTTCATCTTAATATGATAAGTTGTTCAGCTGAAATCTTGTGCTTGTTTAGTAATAAGTGTGTATTTGAGCATAATAGGGTGCTGCTAATTTTGAAAAACAAAAATTACCTAGTTGCCTTACATCTTTATCTTTTTGGAGTAATAAAAAATCTTTCCTCCCAAAATAAGCTTATAATTTGTCATGTTATTATTGAGTAATTAAAAATAAAATATTTGAAAATTTAACATTTAATGGCCCACTAATTTGATACTGACACATCTATGGTAATGTCAATTTGTTGATTATTGTAGAACTATATATGATTTAAGGAAAACATGGAATCGGCATATAAAATTGTTTCGGGCATCTTCCAAGACTCTTTGAAGTAGATGACTATTCATATGCAAGGCCATAGAGCAAGAACACTACTTCTACCACCGTGGTTGTTGAGAAATCATGGTGAAAATTTGCATCAGATGAAAAATGCTGGAAAATTTTGCAAAGGTACCAAAAATAGTAATCGTGGACATATCATATATGCATAGGAAACATTTCTAGAGGCAGCAACCGACTCCATAACGAGAATGTATCATTTTAATTTTTTTTAATAATTGAGTAAATAAAATATGATTTTTTATTATTAATTTTATAAATAGAACTAAGAATAAATATGAGAGAGAAAATGATTATTTTAGTTGAACCACAGTTAAATCAATTAAACTAATAAAACTGTAACCTAATAATTGAAATAGTTTAATGATCAGTTCGATTTTTAAAACTTTAGTATTAAAAATTAGATGAAAATTTATGAAATACTTACGGAAATAAAATTTATTCTACAAATAAATAAAAATAGGATGAAATTATAAGTATTTATGACTCATTAAATTTCTGCTAATATAAAATTACTAAACTATCGAATTTATATATATTAAATCTGTTTGTTTAATAATTATATTCATATTTTTAATTAGAATTCTTCTTCTTTCTTCTATATTTTCACTCGTCAGTTTTCTGTTTTTTAACTCCATCACTTGGCCTTGCTCTCAAGAAT
>NC_029790.2:131121597-131122143 GCF_000816755.2 Arachis ipaensis | reverse complement strand
TTCTACCCTTTTTTTTATAGATAATTAAATGAATATCCATAATAAAAATGAAAAAAAAAAAGACAGAATACAATCAGGGGCGGAGCTACATTGTAGCTAAAGGGGCAATTAGTGGCGAAACTTGAAATAAAATTTTGAGGGGCCAGATAGAAAATAATTGTCAAAATATTTTTTATATGGACTCCATTTAAGATAAGCTCCTCTAATCTCATATCTCTGGTTTGGGTGATATTACCAAATTTAAAGCCGTTTCTCAAGATCTCGTTCCAAAAAGTTAAGGTTAAAGTCATATGTAACTTTTTGAACTTTTGAAGGTTACTTATATCTCACTTTCTTCGTGATTCATTAAAGTAGAAGAACTATCTACATGTGTTGATATTGTAAAAGTTATATGTTCTCCTTCTTAAATATTAGCCTTCCTCTTAAAAAAATATATCAATTCTTTGATTTTTCATTATTATTTTATATAAAAATTTGAATATATATCCTGTAAAATATGTAAAGAAGAAGTTAGAAGGATAAATATTAAAATTTATAATATTTATT
>NC_029790.2:131121086-131121550 GCF_000816755.2 Arachis ipaensis | reverse complement strand
CCGAACCAAAATAACTAGCATCACAATTAATCTTAAAAGTACCAATAGATGTGGGATTCCAAAAACCATTTAGAGTAGAGGGAAGGGACATACGTTGTAATTCAAAGATATTCCTAAGCTCCTTTTTTGAAGTTAATGCCAGAAATCACTTTTTCCGGAGGCCAAGTTTCATCGGGATTAAAGATGTCATTATTCCTTGCTCGCCATATCCACCAAAGTCTCGAAAAGAACTTGAACGGATGCTCTCTGCTATGATACAAGAACCCGTTCTTCAAATCCAAAGGATGACAAGAAATATCCAACCTATGCCAGACAAGCTGAGCTTTGGGACAATCCCGAATACAATGTAAAACCGATTCCTGGCTAGAAAGACATCTTGGACACCTATCTAATGACGACATCCCTCTTCTAAAGCGAAAACTTGTAGTAAGAAGAGCCTCCTTAAGACACAACCAAGCCAAAAA
>NC_029790.2:131115897-131120975 GCF_000816755.2 Arachis ipaensis | reverse complement strand
AATGCCTGCTTAACCATCTTCCAAACATCATGACCAATGATCTCCCAATATTCTTTGAAGAAGAAAGCTTGAAACCCATCCGGACCTGGAGCTTTAAAAGAGTTCATGTGAAAAACCGCTGCTTTGACTTCCTCCATAGTAACTGGTGCCGTAAGGTTATTGCAAGCTTCCTCGTTTAGAGAAGGAAGAGGCACATCACCAAGGCAACCCAAATCAACATCATCTAAATGACAGAATAAGCTTTTATAGATAGACTCTACTTCTTGACTCAGAACCTCTGGATCAGTTTCCCACACTCCATCCTTGAGAAAAAGGCCATGAATCTTATTATGCTTCCTTCGCGCAAGAGTTTGAATATGAAAGAATCTTGTATTCCTATCCCCGAACCTTACCCACTGCTCTCTGGACTTTTGGAACCATAGGAGCTCTTCTTGCACTAGAGTATTATTATAATCATCAAGCAACTGTCGCTCTTTCTGACGCAAATAAATACTATCCACCACTTCCAAACGCTTTTGTAAATAATTAATCTGCTGCTCTAATTCACATTTCTTAACAAAAATGTTACCAAATACCTTCGAGTTAAACTCTAGTGAATTCTTCTGTACTTCCGAAAGCTTGCCATGAATTCCTCTATTACCAGACCACCATGACTGGTTCACAATATCCCTATACCCAGGATGAGTAGCCCAAGCAGCAACAAATCGGAAAGGTCGATTCCCTTTAGGCTGAGGACGACCTTTACAACGCACCAGAATAGGGCAATGATCAGACTGAAGCCTATTTAAAACTTCTGCATAAGCCTCTGGAAAGATAGATAACCAACTATTATTTATACAGACTCGATCAAGCTTTTTTGCCACGTCAATATAATTTTTCACCCTCCTGTACCAAGAAAACTGCCTCCCAATAGTCTTCAGATCAAACAAACCACTATCCCCTAATGAAGTAGCAAACATGTCTACTCTTTGATGAGAAAACTGACAGCCCTTAGATTCATGAGAGAATTTGACTTCATTAAAATCACCAAGAACAATCCAAGGTCCTTGAAAAACCATGGATTGTGCAACAAGATAATCCCAAAGGAGAACCCTTTTATTAAATTGAGGACTGCCATAAATACCACTACACCTCCAAATTAAATTATCAAAGTGAAGGCAATACAAAATTAAATATGTTTATTATTTTTATTGTTGAGGATAAGTACATAAAAATAAAATAGAAAAGGTTTTGTATTAATTACACGGCAGTGAAGGTTGGAAGCCAAAAGAAAGGAAAGGAAAATCACAGTAGCAGGGTGAGTAGCAGAAGAAAATTAACGAGTCCGAGAAAAGCACTGTGACAAAGACAAAAGGGCAGTACCTCATCCATTTGTCTCTCCGGTGTCCTTATTCCAACCATTAAATATAAACGTTTATAGTAACCCTCACCAATTACATACACACACCATCATCATCATTTTCCTCTCTCTTTCTCTCTTTTCTCTCTCTCTATGGCTTACCACAACCACAACCCTCTCTCTGTCTCTGACTCACACGACGACCTTCCTCTTCACCATTTCACCCACCAATCCAACACCTTCCCTTCCTCTCCTCCCCACCCTAACTCCAAACCTAACTCCGATCCTCTCCAAACCACCGCTCCCAGCTGGCTCAACAACGCACTCCTCCGAACCAACTTCACCGACACCACCAACACCACCGCCACTTCCAACGCTAATAACACCAACGCCAACTCCAATTTCCTCAATCTCCACACGGCCTCCGACTCCGCCGCATCCCAGCCATCTCCGTGGCTCGACGCTACCGGTGTCAACTTCGAACCGGTCGATTTGAAGACCGGAATTGCCAACGCCAAGGGGGACGTGACGGCCGCCGTCGTCGGAGATGGTGGCGGAGGTGACGGCGGAGGAGGAGGGATGGTGAATTGGCAGGTTGGAAGATGGAAGGCGGAGATACTGGCGCACCCTCTGTACGAACAGCTGCTGTCGGCACACGTGGCGTGCCTGAGGATCGCCACGCCGGTGGACCAGCTGCCGAGGATCGACGCACAGCTGGCACAGTCACAGAATGTAGTCTCCAAGTACTCTGCCTTCGGCCATGGCGTTGGAGATGACAAAGAACTCGACCAGTTCATGGTAACTCTCCCTCTCACTGTTTTGAAGAGTACGGTAACTATGGACTCTGAACTTTCCAGAACATTTTCTTTTGCTTCTTTTGCTTCCAAAGTTTTGGAAAGCAAATTACGTGGTGAAGCTTTTATTTTTTTTTTCCTCCCTCTAAAGCTGTGTCCAGGCAAACACGCCCTTAACAGAAGTGCTCTCTTCTCTTCTCTTTCTAACTCACGTAATAACCGTATTTGTTTGTTTAGACTTTATGATACCGAATCTTATTTTTCTTAAATGCTTGTACAGTAAAACAGACTTCCAGTTTTTGCAGTTATTTGATTGGTTTATTAATTCGTACGGAATTCTTCCTCTTTTTTCGGATTTAATTGAGTTTATCGCGTTCAAATTAGTGACTTCATGGTTTTAATAATTATGATTGTTACTATTACTGTTTTGGCTTTGATTATGGGATCGGACGATGAAAGATATTTCAGATTGCAGCTGAAATGAATTACTTGCTATGATTTTAGGGCTTTTGGGAATTAAATTAGGGATTTGATCCAGAGGTTTTGTTTAGCCGAACAGAGGAAATGAAGAGAATGAAGTTTGCTTGTTTATAGGATGTAAAACTGACGGGTTATGGAAGCAAGTGGATCAAATTTGACTTTTAGAGATGATTTTTTAGTTTTGTTCGACGCCGAATTCAGCAATTGAATGAATACATGCAGTTTTGATGATTCATCTTTGAAGTGCTGCAATATGTTTGATTCTTGATTTATTCTTTGATGGCAATGGTAGTTTGCTTCTTTCTTGGTTTATTCTTACCGGGTGGGTGTTTTTTCGTGCTTCTTGTTGCAGTCGCACTACGTTTTGCTTCTTTGCTCCTTCAAAGAACAATTGCAGCAGCATGTCCGCGTCCACGCAATGGAAGCAGTAATGGCTTGTTGGGAGATCGAGCAATCCTTACAAAGTTTAACAGGTGCCAAAATCTGTCTCATAATACAAGTTAAATGTCTCTGGAAAAAGCTAAAATTTACTTACAAGAATGAAACCAAGTTATGCTTGTAAGACAGTTATTTCTCTCTAAGACAGTTATGGGTTTGGATTTCTTAATTCCACATGCATTACAGGTTTGTAACAGATAAATGACATTTTCATGTGTTTGAACTTTGACAAAAGTGTTAAACAATTCATAATTCATTGGCCAGTTGTCCAAATTCTTAGCATGTTCTTTGATCTTTTGATTTAATTAGCCAAAAGACTTCATTTGCAGAAAACAAGAAAATAAACAGCAAAAGTAAATGTTTTTTATGAGTACTAAACTGATAATTGTTCTCACTTGCTGTATGAGAACAGGAGTTTCACCCGGAGAAGGTACAGGGGCTACAATGTCCGACGACGAAGATGATCAAGTTGATAGTGAGGCCAATCTGTTTGACGGTAGTTTGGATGGAACAGATAGCATGGGGTTTGGCCCTCTTATTCCGACAGAGAACGAGAGGTCCCTCATGGAGCGTGTAAGACAAGAATTAAAGCATGAATTGAAAAATGTAAGGGAATGATTTTTGCTTTTTAATGTACCTTAATTTTAAATATCTTCACATATGGTTAAAATCCTTTTATTCTTTTTAGTATAATTTTTTGGATTTTGTTATGTAGGGTTACAAGGAGAAAATTGTTGACATAAGAGAAGAAATTTTGCGCAAGAGACGGGCAGGAAAACTCCCCGGCGACACGACCTCTGTCCTTAAAGCTTGGTGGCAATCCCATTCCAAATGGCCTTACCCCACAGTAAGTTTGATAAATGAGAACTTAATAATGCCATTACATCTTTTTCTGGGGGAAACTCTTAAATTATTGATATGTGTTTTTTCCCACCTTCACATTGGATATTCTATAAAGATTGCTGAACATTTATGTGATTTCTTCAGGAGGAAGATAAGGCAAGGCTGGTGCAGGAAACTGGTCTGCAATTAAAGCAGATTAATAATTGGTTTATCAATCAGAGGAAGAGGAATTGGCACAGCAATCCTTCTTCTTCTACTGTCTTGAAGAGCAAGCGCAAAAGGTATTTTCTTAATTAAAGTACTTCATTTTTATTTTATGGTAAATTACACTGACCTCTCCTGAAATTAAGCGAAATTACATATAGCATCCTTATATTTGTAAAAATACACGCCAAATCCTCTTTTATTTAATGTGTAATATCACCTAATTACCTCACTTTATGAAAGAGTAGGGTAATTTTCTCATTTATTTTTTATTAAAATTTTGCATGAGCTTTGGAACCAACCTTAGTTTTTAAAAAGAAACAATGCAGGTGATAACAATGCTGATCGGTATATGTAAATGGAGCAAAGTCAGAAAACATTTTCTGGCTAATAATGTTGCATTGAAAGGGATTCAAGAGAAGAAGACATTGAGGAAGAACCACATTTGTTTCTATTGAAGAATGGTAATTAATACAAAAGGTGCTAATATTGTGAATCATTTTAAGCTATATCTGCTTGAAGGCCTGATGAAGATGGGTTCTTTTAGGGCTTGTGAACCTATATAATTAGGAATTTTATATACCGAAACCATATGGGGTATATTGAATAGGATTTTGAATTTTGTTTACATTTGAATGCTTGTGAAATATATATACTGAGGGGTTGTCGTGGGTGTACAGTAATAAGCTGTGCATTTTTTTTTCTCTTATAAACATACTAATTTTTATATTTTTTCTTCTTAAAATTGTTATTTGGGATGTAGATGACAATTTGTTGTAGAAATGGTATATCATAAGTTTATGCTTTTTTTTTTTTAGTTATTATGGTTTAGTTGTCAATGCGTTGGTGGTGCTTGTCTTAAAATTTCGACCATATTTATTTTTATATTTTTCCGAAATTAGAGGTATATTGTTTTATAATAAATGTATGCGGATTAAACATTTGAAATAAATCTTCTTATATATTTTATTTGAATGTAA
>NC_029790.2:131112514-131115872 GCF_000816755.2 Arachis ipaensis | reverse complement strand
TTTAAATATTTAAAATTTTTTGTTTAGTGATGATCTTAATATGTTACATGTGCTCTTAGGGATACACAACTGTTAAATCTTTAATTAAATCAATATTAGTATGTTGCTTTTATGATTTGACTTGCCGATGGATTCATAGTGTGGAAAATTTTAGGTGGAATAGACACCATATATGGGAAAAGTTAAGTGATATTTTATTTTCTATTTAACAATTAACAGAATCTTCGGTTTCTGTCCCTTTGGGATCTTTGTCAGGTATAGATATTTGAAGAGTGCGGGTAATAAACACCAATATAATATGCATTGCACATATTTTAATAAAAAATATATGAAAAAAAATCAATGATTATATACATTGTTATTACCAATTTAGCGAATTTACATAGAGATATATGATAGGAATGATTTCAAGTACATCGAGGAGTATCGGTACACCAGTTGTTTTAACCGTTGATTTTAATTAATATATATTATATATATTTTATAATTCAGATTAACATTTAAAACAACTGAAATATCGGTGTTTTGGCACATTTAAAACTCTTACTATATTTTATACAAATACTACATTATATTTGAGGTGTATATATCGTGGTTGGTTGTTATTTTAAATAAATGAAATCATATACCAACTTGTTTGAAAGACAACCATTGGGCCTTGGATTTAGGTTTTGGAACAATTTTTAAATTTAAAATTGAATATTTCATGGATCATTATTCATTATTACCTATCAACAAAATGATCCCATCGGCAAATGATTATTGATATTTTGATAATGGTGGTGGCTCACTTTGATATCCACAAGAAAATGTGTTATAATAATTTTTTCCCCCAAGATAAAATATACACATGTTTCAGCTTACATCATCATCATCATCATCATCATTATTATTATTATTATTATTATTATTATTATTATTATTATTATTATTATTATTATTATTGTTACTAAAGTAGCACATGAGATTTGTATCATACCAAATAGTGAAACTGATAATCACGTTTTGGCCGCATGCATGCAAGGCACTTATAAATGAATTATTTATCATTATTTGACAGATCCATATGAAATAAAAAAAAAAATCAGAAATAGGGTGAGGAATTTCCACGTAAAACTAGGCGTACAATTGAAATTTAATGAAATCTGAATTAACCTCAGAAACGTGTTGCTTTGTAGTTGTTGGTGTTGTTTTTTACCTTTTCTTTTTTACTCTCTTCTTCTTCTTCTCATTTGGTTAAATATTCATCAAATTTTACTTGTTAGCATAACATTTCTCAGTTACAAAGAGTAGAGTTGAGGTGATTTATTTCTTATTATTGTTAGTTGCTTGGTCAAGTGCTTCCACATCTTAGCTGAAAATCATTCGTGATATATAGTTCAGTCAAAGAAAACATATTCACTTAAAATGAGCCATTTTTCTTTCCTAAATGAATTGTGAAACTGAAATGTTGAGCCTATATAATATATATAGACATATTATACTATAGGTATAGGTATACACACCAAAAGAAATACCATATATAGGTATAGTAGAGTTTAATTTTAATGTTTGACAGTGTAAAATATTTTATAGAGTTCCGCTAGGGAGCCAATGGAATAAGTATACAATATGTACAATAGGCTGATTCTTTGACCCAATAAAAAGAAGTAACCATCCGTTATCGTACAGGTTCGAACATCCAGGGTAAAATACTACTAATTTATCAAACACAATACATCCATACTATCCGGAATAACCATCCGAATATCAGGGATAATAAACATCTGATATCCTACTGAATCCCTTTAAATAAACATTCGATACTTTAATTTTAATTTGAAATTAACCCCATTGTATGCATTGTACGGAACATGTATTGACTCCATATACTTCCTCTATTTTATTTTGAGTTTTACACCGCAATCATATTTATTTTTTTAGATGACTATTTATGGGTCAACGTGAAAGATAATTATTTTTACTGATATGACATTATATAATTAGATGCACGTGTAATATAGGTACAGGTATAGGTATACCTTTTATTATACTGAGAGTGCATCAAAAATAAATTAATATAAGTATAGGCATACCTTTATTTCTTTTTTAATTGTTTTTGGTCTTGACTCCTTCCTTTTTATTGGGCTTTCTTATTTTAATGCAGCCCTGTTAAATATTTTTCGTCAAAATGGAAACCAGTTTTTGTTTTATCTGTCTCAACTCTTTTGGGCTTATTAGGCCTGATGTTAAATGGAAAAAAGAGAGAAACTAGATATAGGGATATATACAAGACAATACAAAAATAACGGATATATTACAGGAAAACAACCTTCTTTGAACAAAAACAAAAAAGGAAAAAAGAAAACAACCTTCTAGCCCCCCCACCCAAAATATATATAACTTAAAAAATAATTTGAAGGGCTAAAATTAAAACTTTAGCTAAGTGGAGAAATTCATCAAATACTCTATATATGGATAGAAAAATTGGGAGTAGAAGAAATAAACCCCCAAAAAAAAAGAAAAGAAAAGAAAAAGTATGCACAAGAGAATTCTAAGAAAACCAAAGGAGAGCTAGGCTGTATTGGAAATGGGGGACTTGAATTGCTTCTTTGTTGAACAACAGAAAATAATTATTCAAATAAAAATCTAGAGAGTCGAAAACAAATCAAACACAAATCATATAGAGTAGAAAAGAGTGCAACATGAATTTTAAACTATACTGTCACTAGCAAGGCTTGAGATTTTTCTTTACTTGTTAAATTTAGTATTTTGTCCTCTTAAATTTAGTTGCCATTTTTTTCAGGTTTTGCTATTATGCTTCACTTCAGATCGATTCCTAACTGGTCATACACTGTTCAAACAAATAAAGTCAAATCCAATAAGAATAAAAGGTCCAATCTAAAGAGGTGGCTTCTATAGTGTATCCGACTTCTTTGAAGAGGTCGGACACCACCAAAAGGAGCTCTGTTCTACTTGTTCAAGCAAATAACTGTCTCTGTGAATCTCGTCAATTATTTCTATCTCCGTTAAAAGATAAATCTTAACAAACTCCCAAAACAAAGGAAACAACTATCTATCAATAAAGATGGAATTGACTTTATTATAAGTACACTGATACCCCTCAAGTATATTCACGTTCTACTCTACTAAAATCTGCCTAAAATCCTTGCTAACTTAAATATTAGAATCTCTTGCAGGTACCACCCCCACCTACTCACGAGGAACTCGGATGGGGGCACCTTGGCGCAAGAACAAGTTGGACGCTATTCCAGAAGGGATCTAGACCTTACATTCAGCCCCAAATCAACGTTTGAGGTAACACTCGAAACATTGGAGGAAGAAATGAAATCAATAATTTGATGCAAACAATAAGTAA